>NC_091481.1:60868767-61103507 GCF_036971445.1 Narcine bancroftii | reverse complement strand
TAAATCAACTGAGCTGAGAAAGAAGAAATAAAAGCTAACGTATCCATACCAAGCGAAGTATGGTTCCATCACTTGTAAAAATCACCATCTGGGCTTGTAGCTGTTCAGCTGCCTTGAAAGGTCAAGCCTTCAGTGCCTCTGTCAGGGAGTGGAGAACACACGTATTTCACAAATCGTTACCAGTCTGGGGCTATATACACGAGACCGAGCATTGCTGTAGACCCACAGCATGGTAGCAAGCACTCCCAGCCCACAAGCCTGTGGCGTCCCACTGCACTGATTAACCTGAAAACCCCTTGCGTTTTCGCAGAGTGGGAGGAAACCGAAGCAGCCGAAGGAGACCCCGCACAGGTCACAGGAAGAACGCGCAAACATCCCTGTGGACAGCGGGGGATTCAAATCCGGGTCGCCATAAGGGTGTTGCGCTAACCACCACGCTGACAGAATGACAAGAAGATGGCTGGTCTAAATGCTGGACCTTGGTTTTGTAATGAGATGGGAAAATTGGGGAGAATAAAAGACGATTCCCCTGCCCGTCTTTTCTCAATACCCGTCACTTTATCCCAGTACCTCATTATCCTGCACTCTTTGACTTACTGTAACACTGCACCCTGGACTTTGGTGTCATTATTGAGCTAGCATGGGTTGACTTCCCTGGATACCCTGCAAAAATAAAGCTTTACATGTGACTAGAAAACAATTCAATTCAGATCTGTGCAGGAAGAGTGCAGGGACTAGAAGAGGCTCAGACTAGAAGGGCCGAAGGGGCCTGCTCCTGTGCTGTAGCGTTCTATGGTTCTATGGATTGTGTGAGGGGGAATTTAATTTGGGCATTCAGTTCATGGGGGCAAGGGCCTGTTCTTGTGTTGAAATGTTCTGCTTGGTGTGGGCTCAGAGAAGGCACTGTTTCCTGCTGCACCACTTCACGAGATGCCGTTTCAATGGGAAACAATCACCGGATGGGCCAAATAGCCACCTTCTGTCATAGCGGCACTGCCGGAGCAAGGGAGTGGAGATGTAGCGCTCCAGCAAGGTCCAGCGGCCCAGTTGACTGCTGTCGGCTCTGCGTGGGCTTCAAACGGCCTGTTGAGGACGCCATTGGTAGTTTTATTTGAAATCCCGCCACCGCAGGTCTGCGCCCAATGTGGCAGCGCCTATTAATCGGCAGCAGCCACGAGGGGCTGCAGACTCCAGACCAGCAGAGGGACTGGAGCAGGGCACCAGAGGACGGGAAGATCACGCACCGTCTGAGAGGGAGAAGCGGAGGAGACGACCCACGGGGATGGTGTCCACGGCGGCGGACCAGAAAAGGGGGGGGTGGTCAGCGGCTGAGGGACCAGCACATGTGGCAGGCCGCCGGCAACTCAAGGCCAGGAACCCGCGCAAGCTATGGGCTGCTGGAGACTGGCTCGAAATGGCAGGAGGGGTACCAGGTATCGGAACCGGGATGCGAAGGGGGTGCCGAAGGGCTCCTGACTGTGTCGAAAATTACTATGATAATAAATTGAATTGAATCTTGGAAGAGTGGTACAACATGGAGATAGGCCCTTCAGCCCTCCAAGTCATGCTGACCCTCTCTCTCTCTCTCTCTCTCTCTCTCTCTCTCCTCTCTCTCTCTCTCTCTCTCTCTCTCTCACTCTCTCTCCCCCTTTTTCCCTCTGTCTCCTTTCACAGAGCCAATTCTCACCTCCCCTCTTTATCATATCCCATTAACTTTGTTGGTCTGGACTCCACCCCAGGCCAGGTCTTCAGTCTTTATTCTGACACCTTCCTCTTCTTTCCTTATACCTTGAAGAAGAGCTCAGGGCTGAAATGTATCTCTGCTGCTCAGGTCGCTGCAAGACTGGCTGAGTTTCTCCAGTGTTTCTGCATGTTTTTACCGGACTACAATCACAACGTCTGCAGACTTACCTGTTTCACGGCAACCAGAGTGACGTGGGATTTCCCCACAGTGGTCTGTTCCAAGACTGTGCTCGCTGGTCATTGTCCTTGCGAATTCATCGCCTGCCGAGTTTGGTGCTGCAGACCGCTAGGCAAACTGTTTCCCGCGCTCTGTCACAGCTGCCAGTATAAACTACTCTACAAATTAAACCTTCCCTACCTCACACCCATAACCCTCTATCTTTCTTGCATCTGTGTGTCTAAGTGCCTTTTATATGTCCCGATTGAACCAGCCTGCAGCAACACCCCTGGCAATGCATACCAAGCACCCACTAATCTCTGTGTAAAAAACTTACCCCTGACGTCCTCTCCTAAACTTCCGCCCCTCACCTTCTACAGACATCCTCTGGTCTTTGCTACTCTCACCCTGGGAAACAGGTGCTGGCTGTCCACCTTATCAATTCCTCCCAGAATCTTGTCGACCTCTATTTAGTCGCCTCTCATCATTCTTCACTCCAAAGAGCAAAGTCCTGCCTCATAATACCCGTTCTCCAATCCAGGCAATATCCTGGTAAATCTCCTCTCCACAGCTTCCACATCCTTCCTATAATGAGGCGACCAGAACTGAACACAATATTCCAGGTGTTACAAATAAAGAAAGTTAAAATTTTAAATTTAAAGATTCAGATTTTTTGATTTATCGTTTATTATCCTGTGCAAATGTAAAGCTGAGTTTGGCGAACTATCTCGACAACTCAAAAAAAAATCTCCTCCCTCCTGACACCGTCTTAAACATTCACCGAAAAGTAAATAAGAATCATTGTTGACAATGGTTAAACTGGGATCCCATCACATTATAACCGGCAACTCACATCCATTTGGTGCAATTGGTGTCACTGTTCGACTGTGGTTTGAATCCGGCGCTGCCTCTAAAGAGATTGTCGATAGATAAGGATCAAAGAAAGTATTGAAGTTTCATCTCCTTCACCTAAAGGTGGAATCTCTTTTGTCCCAGTTTATTTTACATCTGGAGAATTTCCCATATTTTTCCAGTATGGTCTAAAGTCTAACCCAGAGGTTCTCAACCTTTTTCTTTCCACTCACATCCCACTCTAAGTAATCCCCAAGCCATCGGTGTTCTTAAGGGGAGTAAGTGAGTGGAAAGAAAAAGGTTGAGAATCACTGTTTTAATCATCCTTAATTGACTCATTATATGCACGGTTTCAGATCTCCAAAGGAAATGGGCCAACAACAATTTTTATCAAGCAAAATATTTCAGTAACAATTGGGTCTAGAGCAGTGATTCTCAACCTTCCCATCCCACCTTAAGCAATCCCTTACTAATCACAGAGCACTAATGGCCTAGGGATTACTTAACGTGGGATGTGAGTGGAAAAAGGTTGGAACCACTGAGAGATGGCCAGGTCAGCCGATTGTTCGTATCATTGGGCAGCATGGGCTCGAGGGCCGTGCTGTATGTCTGCATGTCCAAATTTAAATTCCAGGAGCCATCCATTTTTAAAAAAATTTTGACATACAGCACGGTAACAGACCCTTTCCATGCTACCCAATTGACACCCGATTAACCTAAACCCCCGGTACGTGGGAGGAAATCAGAGCTCCCCACCCCCCCGGGGAAAACCCATGCAGACACAGAGAGAATGTGCAAACCCCGTGCTGACACCTCGGATACGAACCCCAGTCGCTGGCTCTGTAAAGGTGTCATTCTCAATAGGTGGATCCGATTGGGGGTTTAAGGTAGGAATGTAGGAATTGTTTATGTGTGGCTGAAGGGCATCAGTTACTCCGTTGTCAGGTAAACTCCATAGCGGAAAAAATTGTTCGTGAGAACTTCCCACAAATCATTTAAATGAATCATACAATTCTCCCTTCATTTGAAACAATTAGACTTTCTACTGGAGCGCTGTAGAGTGTGTCGAAAGAACCAAAGACTTGTTGATCCAAACCAAGGATGGTTTGGAGCATATCACAAGTAGGTCGACCAGTCCAGAATGACCTGCTCTGGCTAGAGCTATCCTTTAAGACCTGCCAGTAGGTGTGGCTACACTCTCAGCCAATCACAGTCATCCTACACTACCATCTGTACATATGTACCTATACACATTGGTGATAGAATCTGTACTCTCTCAAGCGCACAATCTATGAATATCCGTGGGCTATCATCTCTTTAATGTACTTTTCCTTTGTGCTTTTTTTTCATTATTTTCCCCTTTGCTTTTCATTGCAAAACTTGCCTCATCAGAGACAGGGTCGGCATGGGATATGGTTAACCACAGCTTTCTTTATCCGTGCCTCACACATGCAGAACTAGTCCTACTGCAAGAGTAGACCGAGGCTTGTATTGCTTCCTTTCCCGTCAGCTCTCCAGATCTTGTAGGACAAATCTTTCATCCTTGAGATGTTTTCCTTTCCAAATGGTGTCGATTGGGCAGACTGGATATAGATTGGTGGGGGGAGGGGGAGGGTGGGAATCGTTTCGTTGAGTGCCTTTGCTCCACGCACTGTAGCACAAGGGATCCCAGTGGCTGACCACCTTCACTCCACTGCCACACTGGCTTGTGTGTCCATTGCCTCATGCCAGGCTGTGGCCATGTAGTACTCGTGTAATAGTCAATCCTGTTTAAAAGTTGATATCTCATTTTTTGGCCCCAAAATTGTGCGTTTTCCTTGTATCTCGTGTAAATATTCCGCAGATTCCCTCAGTGCTGGTGAAGAAACTACAAACTCTAGGACTCTGTATCGCTGGATCCTTGTCTTTCTCATCAGAAGACCACAGACAATACAAATTGGAAACAACATCTCCTCACTAATCATCAATACGGGCGCATCCCAAGGTTGAGTGTTCTACTCACTGCTCTACTCGTTATACACCCATGACTCCTTGGCCAGACACAATTCGAATTCCATCTACAAGTTTGCCGATGACACCACAATTGTCGGCAGAATCACAAACGGCAACGTACAGGAGGGAGAAGGATCAGCTCGTTTAATGGTGTAATGACAACAACCTTGCGCTCAACAACAGCAAAATGTTGATTTCAGAAGGAAGTCAGGGGAACACAACCCAGTCTTCATCGAGGACTCAGTAGAGGAGAAGGTTCCTGGGTGTCCACACCTCCGAGGATCTGTCCTGTAGCCTCCATGTGGATGCCATCATGAAGAAGGCTCGCCAGTGGCTATACATTGTGAGATGCCTGAGGAGATTTGGTATTGTCACCGAAGACTCTGGAAAACTTCTACAGGTGGAGAGCATCCTGATTGGTTGCATCATTGCCTGGTACAGAGGTGCCAACTCCCAGGACAAGATTAAACTCCAGAAGGTTGTTAACTCGGCCTGCAACATCGCAGGCATCAGACTCTATCGAGGACATGAGGCGGTGTCTTACAAAAGCAGCCTTTATCCTCAAAAGACTCCCGCACCACCCAAGCCATAATTAACTGGGGTATTTGGGTGGCACAGGCTCATATTCTGGAAGTGCTTGTAATCATGCTGTATGACAAAATATTTATAAAAATGAACAACAATTAAATGAAAAAATTCAGATGGTGAGACCATAAAACCCAACCAGGATATCAAAGTTCATTGCAGTGCAATTGGAAAGAGTTACTGATGCTTCTGGACTTTAATATTTTAAAACCTTAGCTGTAATGGAGAAAATAATGGAGAAAATTCTTAGAGATAGTACTTATAAACATCTGGATAGACAGGGTCTGATCAGGAGCACTCAACATGGATTTGTGGGAGGAAGGTCATGTTTGACCAATCTGATTGAATTTTTTGAAGAGGTGACTAGGAATGTGGATGAGGGTAGCGCAGTGGATGTTGTCTATATGGACTTCAGTAAGGCCTTCGATAAGGTACCACATGGAAGGTTAGTTAGGAAGGTGCAGTCTTTAGGTATAAATTTTGAGATAGTCAAATGGATTGAACATTGGCTGAAAGGGAGAGGCCAGAGAGTGGTAGTGGATAATTGTCTGTCAGGTTGGAGGCCGGTGACCAGTGGTGTGCCTCAAGGATCTGTATTGGGCCCATTGTTGTTCGTTATATACATTAATGATCTAGATGATGGGGTGGTGAATTGGATTAGTAAATATGCAGACGATACTAAGATAGGTGGAATAGTGGATAATGAAGAAGGTTTTCAAGGATTGCAGAGGGATTTGGGCTGCTTAGAAAAGTGGGCTGAAAAATGGCAGATGGAATTTAATTTAATTTAAGTGTGAGGTGCTTCATTTTGGTAAGAAGAATCAGAATAGGACATATGTGGTAAATGGGAGAGCATTGAGGAATACAGAAGAGCAGAAAGATTTAGGAGTAACGGTACATCGTTCCCTGAAGGTAGAAACTCACGTGAATAGGGTGGTGAAGAAGGCTTTTAGTATGCTGGCCTTTATCAATCATTGCATGGAATATAGGAGTTGGGAGGTGATGTTGAGATTGTATAAGACGTTGGTGCGGCCTAATTTGGAGTTCTGTGTGCAGTTCTGGTCGCCTAATTATAGGAAGGATATAAACAGAGTGGAGAGAGTGCAGAGAAGGTTTACCAGAATGTTACCTGGGTTTAAGCATCTAGAGTATAGGGAGAGATTGGACAGATTGGGTCTTTATTCTTTGGAGCGTAGAAGGTTGAGAGGGGATTTGATAGAAGTATTTAAGATTATGAAAGGGATAGACAGAATGGATGTGGATAGACTATTTCCGTTAAGAGGAGGAAAGTTTAAAACAAGAGGACAGGAGTTAAGAATTAAGGGGCAGAGGTTTAGAGGTAACATGAGGGGGAACTTCTTTACTCAGAGAGTGGTAGCTGTGTGGAATGATCTTCCGGGAGAAATAGTGGCGGCGGAGTCAATTGTATTATTTAAGAAAAGGTTGGACAGGTATATGGATGAGAAGAAGATGGAGGGTTATGGGCATTGTGCAGGGAGGTGGGACTAGAAAGGGGTGTTTGGTTCGGTGCGGACTAGAAGGGCCTAATGGCCTGTTTCCATGCTGTAATTGTTATGTTAAATGTAAGAATGTCACTGAGTTGCTGTGATGTGCATTGTTGGGAAGTGTGAAAGGGGGAAGAGACTTTATTGTTGGAATGGAGCATCTTTTTTAAAAATTTCAATATATATGGTTAAATACGTGGTTCGATTCCAGCCCACAAACCTGTGCCACCCAATTACATCCAATTGACCTACATCCTCCAAACTTTTTTGAAGGGTGCAAGAAAACACAGTCAGACATGGAGGGAACATGCAAACTCCTTACAGACAGTGCCGGATTCGAACCGGGGTCGCTGGCATTTTAACAGTGTTGCTACGCTCACCTGTCTAAATCTGTTCAGCCGCATTTCTGACTTGGATGTAAGGACCTTAGCACAGAGCCTTTGTGAATCCAAATGCTGACAGACACTGGGGGGGACAGGGGGACAGGACTTCATGCAGGTTGGGTAGCACCTGGATGGTTGATATTTTGAGTTGAGACCCTGCACCGGGAAGTGGGCACCTGCTGAGTTTGTCTATTTGCTCCAGATTCCTCACCTGTGGCCCCTTGTGTCTCCTCCACCCCTTTGCCACAGAAGGAAACTACAACAGGTGCGTACAAGCTAGACGAGAGAGGATTTAGGTGAACTGGATGACTCAGTGGGAAAATAGATCAGCTCATGATTAAATGGCAGGGCAGACTCCATGGGCTGAATAAAAATACAGAAATGCTAGAGGAACTCAGCAGGTCTCACTGCGTCGATAGGAGTAAGAGATATATTACCGATGTTTTGGGCCTTAGTCCTTCTTCAAGGGGTGAGAAAAAGCAGGCAGGGGTTTGAATGGGATGGACAAAAATATGTAATATATCATTATTTTTTAATTTTTTAAAAAATGATATCTTTGAGTCCTATGGAAGACCTGCTGAGCTCCTCCAGAATTTGTGTGATTTTTACCATAATTACAGAGTCTGCAGACTTCCATTTTTCACTAGAGGGGCTGAATAGCCTCTGTGTCAGGAGTGGCCTATTGCCCAATGTTTAAGTGGCCCAAGTGAATTTTAAAAATAAAATGGAACATATTCCATTGGAACATCGCCTCTAACAATAAATTGCCCTCTTTGTAAATTGCACATTGCAGTTTCAACCCTAGATGTCGCTACCATTTTGAACAACTACTAGACAGACCATTGAAATGTTCATCACTGATGAAAATGTTTACCTCAGTTGGTGGAACCGAAAAGGCAGAAAAGGTGGGAAAATGAATACATTTTCACAGAAGTCAAGCAGAAGTGCTAGGAAACTGTTAGTTTTAATAGCCTATTTACACATGGCATCATCCTTAAGGTGGACACTTGGGCCACGAACTATATTCACTGAGAGTTGAGGAGGAATGTTGGAGAAGGCCTAGTCCCTTTCTTGATCTTTTCTCCTGTTCTTATTTTGCACCCGAATTTTTATTTTGTACTGGTTTTTTGAATGAGTTTTATTGTATTAATTTAAATTAAATTTAAGAGACAGAAATGCCGACTGTAAATGTGAGCACATCGATAAACTACCTTAGTGTCAACAGTTAAACTGCTCAGTGGTGTCGTATAGTTTTTTTTTGATAGAAAATGAATTTTAGATGGCCCAGGGGTTTCTGGTCTAAAAACACCTTTTATCGTGCAGTGTTACTGGTTTAAAACGACTGGGGTCAATATTGTTTGACCCTTGTGTAATGCGTGTCGAAAGAACCAAAGACTTGTTGATCCAAACCAAGGCTTTTATTAACTAAAAGACTGGAGCATATCTCAAGTAGGTCGACCAGTCCAGAATGACCTGCTCTGGCTAGGAGCAACCTTTTTAAGACCTGCCAGTAGGTGTGGCTACACTCTCAGCCAATCACAGTCATCCTACACTACCATCTGTACATATGTACATATACACATTGGTGATAGAATCTGTACTATCACACCTTGACTCCTTATATTTTTCTGCATGAGGCCCACAACCAAAACTGTTTGGCCACCCCTGTCCCATATACAGAGCCAGCCCAAGAGGTTAAAGTCCTCAGCCTCACAGATTACACAGCACTGACAACTCTTTGTTGTCACACCATGGAACACACTTCTCAACAATAACATTGAGTTGGTTCACCCTTTCACTTCAATAACGGACACAGCAGCTTGAGAAATTGTTGCAAATAACTACTGAAGGACCCTGTCAAGCCTTGTGGAGCCTCCAGTATAAGATGCTGGAACAGGCAACGTGCCTTGAACGCACCAGTACCCAGGGATGGCGGCTTTTCAATCTTCCTTTCTTCGTGAAATCCCAAAATACTGAAGTTAATGAGGTTGAAAGAGGCCTATCCGGATCGTGGGAAGCAAATGGAATATTTGGGAAACCCGTGGTGGTTCTGACAGTGCCATCGTCAGACCAACCCAACCGAGGCCCATAGAGGGAAAACAAAAGATAACAAGGAAAGGAAACAAACACTGGTGGGATTCTGACCAGTAAAACTTACAATCAATTATGATACTTCACATTCCTCGAAGAAGGACTCTGGCCCAAAGCGTCAGTGATGTATCTCAACCTCCTATGGACACTGCGTGACCGGTTGAATTCTTCCAGCATCCACTGTGCTCTTACTACAATCACAGGGTCAGCAGAATTCCGTGTTTCTCTGTGATATTCCACAGATACCTTGTCCCCAGTTGTTGTGGCCATAAGTATCAAAGAGCCCGAATCCAGAATAGTTTATTATTTTCCACATCATAGCTCTTAAAAATTTAATTTGAGGTTGATGTTATGAAAGGATGTACTGTGAATATTAACTTAAAGTGACAAACTCATCTATATCAAGCTATTTTCCTATTATTTTAGTTTAGTCGCCAGTGCATCAATAATTGTCACAAGTCATAACTTCAACTCCTAAACATAATTTTCTCATAATTGTTCATCAGTGGGACTGCTGAACAACTGAATGAGCTGCTCGTACAAACTCTCCATGAGGCTACTATTTAATAAACAATATTTATTGATTTTTATATATACGTACTGCATATGCATACTATGTCCATTTATGTGTTGTGTCCAGTTGTGTGACTGCATTTTTTGAACCGAGGAGCGGAGAACATTGTTTTGTCAGGTTGTATTTGTGCAATCAGTCAACAATAAACTTGCACTTGATAATTGGAAGATTTCTAACTTATTGACCATATATTTATTTCTACGGTGTATATAGTGAATAACAAGGGTGCAGGTTGTAGTGTTACAGAAAGTCACTCTGTGTCTCACTGTAACACCCCACCCCGCACTCTGTGACGCACTGTAACACCCCACCCCGCACTCTGTGACCCACTGTAACACCCCACCCCGCACTCTGTGACCCACTGTAACACCCCACCCCGCACTCTGTGACGCACTGTAACACCCCACCCCGCTCTCTGTGACCCACTGTAACACCCCACCCTGCACTCTGTGACTCACTAGGCGTTTACAAGTTGGGACAGCTCAGGACCCATGTATCATACCTATGTAGCAGACACCTGCAGCCCCTTTTATTTATAAACATACAAACTTTATTCAAACTATAGCATTATAAGCACAAAACGCACACAGAGCTACAACTAAAACCAAAATCCACCATAACATGTTGCAATATAACCATGAGAAGCAGTAATTACGGCCACCTCTCTAGTACACAGTATTACACCATTCTGTGAACCCAGCCACTATCCCCTCGGACACAGCATGTTCCTGTTCCAACAGCGCACAGGTGAAAGACGGGCAGGCAGTCAGCTCTCCCCACCCCCTCGACCACCCACCCCCTTAACCAGTTTTACCACCCCCAACAGCAACCCCACAAGGATATCCACTGAACGTCGGCCCCCCCCTTCCGCATCGGACGGCCATAGATCAGGACTGTGTGACTGGGACCAGCCCCTTACACACTGGTTGATGTAACCAGTCACCAAGCTCGTGTACTCCTCCATGTTGACATGTCTGTGATCTTCAAGGTAATCTTGCGTATTGCTATGCCCCCCCACCCTAGCCACATCCTGATTTCCCTGCAAACTGACCTAGTTTGCTTTGCCAGCAGTCTGTATGCCTGGCCTCATCATTCAAGTGCCTTTGCCATTTAGCATGGACGATCGTGTCTCTCCATCCATCACAATCTCTGACCCTCCGAATTGTAGTTGTTGCCTACCCCGTTCTCCTTCGGTGAAATCTCCCTCTTTGAGCTGAGACCATAGTCGATCTTGATTATACAAGGGGAAAAATACTGAGGTGGTTTCCCATTGCCATCTTCAGTTGCAGGGTCCACACTGGACGGGTCACCCTGGCCGTTGACCCGCAGACTCATCTGCCCAGCGTTTTTAGTTTTACAACCATGAATTCCAATCTGTAGAATCTGCTTGTAAAACCCATCCACCGTGACCCTGATTGGGAGGCTAAACAAGTCCTACACCTTGCCCAAGGGTGACCTGTCGTGTCACTAACCCTTCCGCCCATGGACACTGTCTGGCCCGTGGAGTTCCTCCATTGGCTTTGGATCAGGGACTGGGACTAAAATCATAAAATATTAATTATTAAAATATTAATATTAAAATATTAATCATAAATTGTAAAATCATACAAAAATATGTAATCAGAAGAGAAGTACAGAAGAACCAACAGAACTTGACAGCTTCATGGGAAAGGGAAGGGAAATGTTGAGTAACTCCATCATTTACTCTGTACAACACCTCAGCTTCTGTCAGGTCACTCTTCAACTGATGGCATTCATTGACGTCTCTAGTTTCCATTAAAATCCCCCCCCCCTCCAATCCCTATCTTCATCCCCCATTTCTCCTTTCCTCTAGTTTTCTCTCTCTCTCTCTTTTCCCTTTTCCCTCTGTCTTCTTTCACAGAGCCAAAATCAATTCTCATCTCTCCTCTTTTCATATCCAATTAACACCTTCATTCTGTTGGTCTCATTGCAAAGTAATAAAATCTTATTAGTACTAACAAAGGGACACACAATGGCACATTCAAAATAATAGATTTTATTAAACTATTAACAACATTACATTTCTTACTTATCTCTAAACTTTATCTTAAACTCCACTATGTACAAATGTGTGTGTGCGTGTGTGTGTGTGTGTGTGTGTGTGTGTGTGTGTGTGTGTGTGTGTGTGTGTGATTAAATTCCAAACTATTACAGTTTAAGCTTGATTTGGAAAAAGTCCATTTTAAAGTCCAGTTTCAAACATCTTGTTGAACTTGAGGATCTTTTTAAACTGAAGTTCAGAAATAATTGTGAAGTACTTTTAAACATTGTCTCTTTAAACTCACAAGTCTTTGATGAGTTGTCTTTCAGAGAGATATTTCTTCCTACGGTTGATTTCAAAAACTTATTTTGACCAAGTGTTATGGAGTCTGATTTCCACTGATTTCTTTTTTATTCAAGAGCAAAGTGGTCTTACTTACTTTACAGCCACTTGCTTTGCATTTCTCTTTTCCAGGAGTATCACACAATGGTACCTTTCTGGTTACTGTATCTTCAGTTCCAAAACTGTCCTCCTTATTCAAGGAGACAGTGAAATGGCTCTTCTTTATGGCCACTGATTTTGTGTATCTCCTATGATAAGGATAATACAATACAGAACAGCATCTCCTTCTCTCTCTCTCTCTCTCTCTCCAGGAACTACTGCTTTACCCCTGTGTCTTTCACAGGAGGGTCACTTTCTTTTAACTGGTTTCAAAATGTCTCTCTCTTTTCATTTCTGTTTCTCTAAAATCATGTGACCCAACATCAGTACTGTTTCAGTTTCATTTCTGTCCAAAACACAACTTATGATAGATGACCTCTTCACATCCACAGACCTCTGACCTCATCTCTGTTGAAGTGGTTATGTCTCCAGAAGTCTGGCTCAGGTCACCCAAATGGTTCTTGAGGTTCTGAAACAGCAGCCAGCATAATGCTGAATGCACCCAGAAATGCTTTGAAAAACCACATGTGGTACCTCAGTTTCAATTAAGAGCACTTCTTCAGCTTTAAGACTCTGTTTTCCAGACACTGCAACTCTGAACTGACTTCTGTGGAGTCTCTGTGTAACCCTGATCCATCCCACAACTCCCTTGCTAGAAATATATTTAACTCTATCACTTACTTTACAAAGAAATATATATAACTAAAGATTTTAATGTTAGGGGATATTAAGTCAATTGCATTAGGGTTGAGATTGACTATGTATCAAATTGAATTTTTACATTGGGCTTTGGCTGTCTCTAAAAAATATTTAGCTATTACATGGAAGTCTAATTTGGTTTGAAGTATGAAAAGATGGCATACTGAAATGAAAGCTTGAATTCCTTTAGAAAAGATAATGTATAATCTGAGAGATCAATACATTTTCTTTGTAAAAGTGTGGAGCCCATATTTAAAAATTCTTGATGATAAAATTTGATCTCTTGGTCCACTTCTGTGGATGTCACCCGCTGCCGCAGCTAAAAAGTTGATTGTTTTATTGGTGATCTTCTTTTCTTTGTAGGTGTGTAGGGGAGGAGGGTGGGTGTTAGTGGGGTGGTTGAGGGAGGTTTGGGGGGTGTTTATCATGTGATGTTTGGATCAATATATTATAATCAATGTTATGCGTCTTGAAATTTTAAATGCAATATTTTTTTAAAAAGATTAAGACAAATCTGTTACAGTCTGGACTCCCCACCCCTCCCCCCCACCCCACCCCATTCATCCTCCTTTCTCTCCCAGTCTTTATTCAGATGTTTGCTTCTACCTTGAGGAAGGGCTCGGGCCCGAAACATCGGTCATATATCTTAACCTCCTATGGACGCTGCGAGCTCCTCCAGCATTTACTGCGCGTTTTTACCTTAAACTTTGAGTCCGAAAGGGGGCCACAGCCAAAAATGAAAAAGGTTGAGAATGGCTGCTCTAGATTCCAGCATCTGCAGTCTCCTGCTTACATGATAAATGGGTTTAATTGGATCTCTTCCCACCCCGCGTTTCTCTCCCATTCTCTGGATTTACTGTTTTGGAACCGTTGTCAGTTGGTGCCGATTTTGAAGCCTTTCCTGCTCTTTACCCAGCATGTAAGGGGAGAATGGAAAGAGTGACGTGACTGAACTGTAGATGGCGCGGGTTTAGAATCTCCTGGCTGCAAATCAGGCTGCGTGGGTAACCACAGCTCACACAGCTGCAGCAGCTGAATTAATCAGTCCACTTCCCCTGCACCCAGAGATCAATAAAACATCAGATTACTACTTATAGACAAGAGTAAATGAGGAGGAGACCTTGCCATATGGTGCATGTGGCATGCAATATTAAGTAGCTGGATCTTCCTATAGATTGCCAATAATTAGTTTGCAAAGATGCACATCTCCTGAGGAGGGAGAGAGAGAGAGAGAGAGAGATCAGCACCTGGCTGCTCCAAGATTCTGCTGTCCTCTGACAGTGACGGATGGTGCAACTTCCGCAGGCTGGATGCTGGAGTGGGTTCTTGCAACCGGTGCGTGGGCTGGTGCTGGCAGAGAGCCAAGCAGGAGAGGCGAGCGCAGGCGGAGGCAGGAGCAGGCAAAAGCAGCCGCAGCATTTCACCTCAGAGGTCCAAGGGGCAAAGCCATTTTAACCCATCGGGGCTCACCCTGTGTCTCCTCCATTGAATCGATGGAGCATGCCTGAGGGGAAAAGGCCAGTGCAGCATAAAGCATCTGCGCTCAGTGCACAGACACATCAGATATCAGAATAACTGATGCAAACCTTGCTCAAAGGCATTTGAGTGGGGTGTAAAACAAGAAATCCGTGTTTGAAGTAAAAACCCAATTCTGGAGAAACTCAGCAGGTCAGACAATGTACCTCATTTCACAAAGATAAAGATACAGAACCAACAATTTGGGCTTGAGCCCTTCATCAGGGTATGAGCAAAATGTAGGCCGGTTACTGAAGAAAAATGGTGGGGGGAGGAGCAGGGGAGGAGCACGGTCCCACAGGCAGGAGGTAATAGGTGGAGGAGGGAGGGCGCAGCAGCCAACAGGGGGAAGAGGGGGGATGGCTCTGTGAATGGAGAGGAAAGGGGGTGGAGAGCTGAAGGAAAGGAGACAGAGGGATGGGGAAGGGTGGGGGGGGGGGTGGAGAATGGGTATTTCAGAAACCGGAGAAGTTGATGTTAATGCCATCCGGTTGGAAATATTAGGTGTTGCTCTTTAAATTTATGGGTGGTCTTGCATTGACAAAACATGAGGCCATTCCCCTCCCACCACCTCCCCCCCATTTGCTGTTGAGTCCTCCCTCCCATATCCACCTATTACCTCCTGCCTGTGGGACTGTGCTCCTCCCCTACCCCTCCCCCCACCATTTTGTTTGGGTGCCTGCCTACCTTTTGCTTATACCTTGATGAAGGGCTCAAGCCTGAAACTTTGGTTAAGTATCTTTATCTTTGTTACCTAAAGTACTACGTTTGACCCGCTGAGTTTTTCCAGCTTTGTGTTTTTACAGGGAAAGGTTGAACAGGTTAGAACTTTATTCCCTGGAGCGTAGAAGAATGAGGGGAGATTCGTGAGAGGTATATAAAATTAATGGGAGCATTATCGATAGGGTAAATGGAATTGCACTTTTTCCACTGAGGGTAGGTAAGGTACAAAGCAGAGAACATGGGTTAGGGGTGTAAAGGGAAAAGATTAGGGGGGACATTTGGGGGGAACTTCTTTATACAGAGTGTGGAACAAGCTGTCAGTTGAAGTGCTGAATGCGGACACACTTCAACTTGTAAGAAAGATTTGGACAGGTGCACGAATGGGAGGGGTATAGAGGACTGGGAGGGGTATGGAGGACGAGGTGCAGCTCAGTGAGGCTTGGCGGAATAATAGTTGCACGCAGTCTAGAAGGGCTGGGGGGGGCCTTTATTCTGTGCTGTTTTGTTCTTAAGCGAGGGCGAGCTTTTCCAGGGTCACAGAGAGGTGGGACCAATCAGAGACCTTTCTTAAAGTCAGTCGAGGGCCAAAGAGAGCTGCAGGATTTTGTGAAGGTGTCACATTTTATAAGTCAAAAGACTTCATTGTTACACATTCCCCTTTATTGCATTTTAAACAACAGTCACTGTATCTGTTTTAGCAAAGATTAAAATTTATCAACCCATTTCCTCTCACATTCGTCAGACACAGCAACTGAATTTGTCGCAGTAACATGATATATGTTATTAAGAAACTATATTGACTTTATTATTAATATAAATTAAACATGTGTATTGCAGATCTCTATAAAATATCCTCTGGTGTCGAGCAATTATAGGGAACTGAATGGATGAGTTATCTAACTTATTGATCCATTAAGCATTCTTCTCGTGTTTACCCTTAACCAAATGGTGATTCAAATTACAGCAGAAAGGAATAGCAGAGTTTATAAACAGAAGATTACACTGCCTGTAACTTTCAAGATTGTGGCCTATTTGAATTAAATGCATTTGCCTAAATCCTGATGCTTTCCCACACAGTGTCATTTTTTTTGGTTGTTTATGCTGCATGTTTGTTCGAATAGGATGAAAAGATCGGTGACTGCAAGCAGAAATGCATCCTTCTATCCTTCACTAAGCCAGTGCTCCGTAATGACCCAATCATGTCCATGAAACAGTTGGCCATAAGTATCCTAAAAGCAGAGCTGTGACATTTTGAACACAGAGTCATTGGCAGGAATGGGACCTCCTCGGCATCTGTTGATAGCACGCGGCTTCTGTACCTCGATACGAGCTGTCAAAGCCATTTGGACTGAATGCCTTGTCCGCACTATGCACCAGTCCTTGCCTGGCTGCTGGAGTGAGGGGGAGGAGTGGCTTCTTTCTGTCGGATCCTTTCTGTGCAGCCAGAGATGCCCTCCCAATGCGCACCGGAGGATGAGGCCATCCCCCACCCCTTTGTGGGTTTGCCAAGAAGGCTGGAGAAGGGTGCGTGTGGCCTTGTCGGGGCCCGTCCTGAGCAGTGGTGCTCCCAGGGAACACACGGAGGGACATTGCATACTGCGGGAAGTACATTGGAGGGACTGGACGCAGGCTGGGAGATCGCTTCGTTGAGCACCTCGGCTCTGTCCGCTGCAGTAGTGTGGATCTCCCAGTGGCCACCCATTTCAATTCCATGTCCCATTCCCTTGCCAACATGTCTGTCCATGGTCTCATACACTGCCAGACTGAGAGCACCCGCAAATCGGTGGATCAACACCTCATCTTCCATGTGGGAATGTTCCAACCAGATGGCATTAACATTGACTTCTCCGGTTTCTGTTAAAACAGCTCCCCCCCTCCCCTTCTTCTTCCCCATCACCTATCCCCCCACTCTCTCTCTCTTTCTCTCTCCCTCTTCCCCTTCCCTCTGTCTCCTTTCACAGAGCAAAAGTCAATTTTTCCCTTTCCTCATCATATTCAATATCTTTTGGCTGTTAGTCTGGACTCTCCCCCCCCCCCCTTATTCTGCCCCCTTTTAATCTCTAGCCCTTAATGAAGATGTCTGCCTTTTGCTTGTACCTTGAAGAAGGGCTCAGGCCTGAAACATCAGTAATATATCTTTACCTCCTATGGGCGCTGCGAGACTGGCTGACTTCCTCCAGCATTTCTCTGTTTTTACTAAATCACAGCAACTGTAGTCTTTCACATTTCAGACTTAGAACATAGAACGTCAAACAGTACAGAACAGCAACTGGTCCTTCTGCCCAACGTGCCTACCCTGACCAAGATGCCGCTCTAAACTAATTCCATCTAAGGGGCGTATCTAGGATACGGCAAGCTTGGCACATGCCCTGGGTCCCACTTCAAAAGGGGGGGTGCCACTTGAAGGGGGGGGGCGCTGCCGCCACCCAGTTACCCTTCCAAGACCTCCTCCCTTGTCCTCTTGTTCACTCTCAACTCATACAGTGCCAAATACAACATGGCGGCCAACAAGGCAAAACCTCCTTGTCGCTGTTTATTTTGACGCATTGGCCACCTCTGCCATAGGCGCTATTTGGCGTAGATGCACCCCTGCTTCATCTGTCTACACATAGTTCCACTCCTCCATTCCGTGTCTGTTCACGTATCTAACTGAATGTCTCCTAAGTATCGCTATCGTGTCTGTTTCTAACACCTCCACAAGGCAGCACCCACCACCCTCTGTGTAGAAAATGCAAATTTCCTTTCTTCTTTGGCTTGGCTTCGTGGACGAAGATTTATGGAGGGGGTAAATGTCCACGTCAGCTGCAGGCTCGTTTGTGGCTGACAAGTCCGATGCGGGACAGGCAGACACGGTTGCAGCGGTTGCAGGGGAAAATTGGTTGGTTGGGGTTGGGTGTTGGGTTTTTCCTCCTTTGTCTTTTGTCAGTGAGGTGGGCTCTGCGGTCTTCTTCAAAGGAGGTTGCTGCCCGCCGAACTGTGAGGCACCAAGATGCACGTTTTGAGGCGATATCAGCCCACTGGCGGTGGTCAATGTGGCAGGCACCAAGAGATTTCTTTAGGTAGTCCTTGTACCTTGTATCTCCTTTAACCTCTCACATTTAACCTATGTGTTCCAATATTCACCCTTTCCATGCTGGGAGAAAGACTGTCTATCTACCTCATCATTTTATAAAGTCCTAGCAGGTCACTCTGCTTCCGACACACCAGAGAGAGCAATGTTTGTCCAACCACACCTTGTAACTCACACCCTCGAACCGAAACAACATCCCTGGTGAACCTCCTCAGATGTGGGATAACCAATGTTTCAACCTGCCACCATGTTGCTTCCCAAAGGACTGTAATGTTTTCATTGCAGTCACAGATTCCGTAGACTTCCGTACTTCACTGCTGGAAGGTCGTCAGCTTGGCAAAAGACGCATTTTGTTCTGGCCTACCTTTGTTGGCCTTTCAGTGTAAGGGGACGTCTGCAAGCGATTGCTGCCAACTGGCCCATTCCAGGCTGCAAGGGGGCATGTTAAGGAGTGCACTGAGGCTCTATCCCAGTGGTTCTCAATCTTTTTCTTTCCACTCACATACCACTTTAAGTAATCCCTTTGCCAGCGGGGATCTGTGATTAGTAAGGGATTGCTTAAGGTGGTCTGTGGGTGGGAAGGGAAGGTTGAGAATCACCGCTCTGGACCCAGTTGTTACTGAGATATTTTGCTTGAGAAAAATTGTCATTGGCCCATTTCCCTTGGAGTTCTGAAACCGCGCACATAACGAGTCAATGAGGGACGATTAAAACAGTGGTTTTCAAACATTTTTCTTTCCACTCACATCCCACTTTAAGCAATCCCTTACTAATCACAGAGTACCTATGGCATAGGGAATACTTAAAGTGGGATGTGAGTGGAAAGACTAAGGTTGAGAACCACTGCCCCTACTGCGCGGCATGGTTAGTGAGGCGGCTAACCTGAGTGGGTTTTCACTGGATGCTCCGGTTTCCTCCCACCCTCAAAACCATACGGTTAATTGGGTGGCAGCATGTGTTTCATGAGCCGGAAGGGCCTTCTACCGCGCTGTATCATTATTGCGAAATGTCCCAGCTCAGGGCTGCGTGTTCCAGTGCAGTACAGGCCCTTCGGCCCATGATGTGCCAACCTATATTTTTAAACCTACTCAACAACCTAATCTCTCCCTTACACCCATAACCCTCTATTTTGCTTGCATCTGTGTGCCTAAGAGTCTTTTAAATGCCCCTATTGTACCAGCTTCCACCACCACCACCAACCCCTGGCAATGCATTCCCGACACCTACAACTCTATGTGTGAAAAAAAGTATCTCTGACATCTCCCATGAACATTCGTCCCTTCACCCTGAACGTATGTATTTGCTATTGTAGCCCAAGGAATAAGGTGCTGGCTGTCACCCTGTCTCTTCCTTCTTTGGCTTGGCTTCGCGGACGAAGATTTATGGAGGGGGTAAAAGTCCACGTCAGCTGCAGGCTCATTTGTGGCTGACAAGTCCGATGCGGGACAGGCAGACACGGTTGCAGCGGCTGCAGGGGAAAATTGGTTGGTTGGGGTTGGGTGTTGGGTTTTTCCTCCTTTGCCTTTTGTCAGTGAGGTGGGCTCTGCGGTCTTCTTCAAAGGAGGTTGCTGCCCGCCGAACTGTGAGGCGCCAAGATGCACGGTTTGAGGCGATATCAGCCCACTGGCGGTGGTCAATGTGGCAGGCACCAAGAGATTTCTTTAGGCAGTCCTTGTACCTTTTCTTTGGTGCACCTCTGTCACGGTGGCCAGTGGAGAGCTCACCATATAACACGATCTTGGGAAGGCGATGGTCCTCCATTCTGGAGACGTGACCCACCCAGCGCAGCTGGATCTTCAGCAGCGTGGACTCGATGCTGTCGACCTCTGCCATCTCGAGTACTTCGACGTTAGGGATGAAAGCGCTCCAATGGATGTTGAGGATGGAGCGGAGACAACGCTGGCGGAAGCGTTCTAGGAGCCGTAGGTGATGCCGGTAGAGGACCCATGATTCGGAGTCGAACAGGAGTGTGGGTATGACAACGGCTCTGTATACGCTTATCTTTGTGAGGTTTTTCAGTTGGTTGTTTTTCCAGACTCTTTTGTGTAGTCTTCCAAAGGCGCTATTTGCCTTGGCGAGTCTGTTGTCTATCTCATTGTCGATCCTTGCATCTGATGAAATGGTGCAGCCGAGATAGGTAAACTGGTTCGGCTCGGCTGTCACCCTGTCTAAACCTCTCATAATCCTGCAGACAAGATTATGTTAGTCCCTGTACCCAGGCATGTAGCTCCCTCTACTGACAGAAGCTGAATTCTCATGCCCATGGGCCAGAGCCTCACCTCCTTGAGCACTGTGCAGGAAGATTTCTGGTCGTCGCTTTGCTAATCTCTTCATCCAGATAAAGGGCTCACGTCTCAGGACTCGTGCTTTGATGCGGAGAGTATGGGATGGTGCACTCTGAGGAGGACTGAGTCCAATCAACGTGAGACTCGCCCTCTCCTGCTTTGAACTCTTGTTTTATACAGTGCTCTCTAGATGGTTTGCTTTTCATAAATAGGTCAAGCCCGCCTTCCAAAAGACCTGGGCGTTACAGGAGGCGCGCAGGGCCAGTGACATCAATGGCTCCTTTGGCCTGGAATTCTTTCTGGAAGACGAGAATGCAATCACGATTCTCATCCCCAACTATCACGGTGGGAAAATGGTGGGGAGCGATGGAATCCTTGCTTTCAATTTGTAACTAATGTTTTGTTTGAATAGTCTGTAGAATAATGTAGTACTTGAAACTTTTGGATTAAGAATATTAAAGGGGCCAAAAAGCCAGAATAAAAGGGGAAAGGCAGCAGTGACAGAAACTGGGGATGTGAGTCAGGATCCAGCTCTACCCTGCCCGGGGTCCATTGCAGAGACAAGCACAAATATCGAGACCCTCAGTCCACTGAGCTGGGGCAGGATGTAGCACCAACTTCTGCTGGCCTATTCCCCATCTCTTTGCCTCCTTTTTCCACCCCTTTCCCTCTCTGTTTGCGGTGTGTCTTCCCTTCGTAATCCACCTGATTCTCATTCTGGCCTATAAGGAGTCAAGAGAGACCAACTTTACAGGCCTGGGTCCTTCGTCAAACTTTCCGTGGATGCTGCGTGACCTGCTGAGTTTCCCCAACACCTTTGTATACCGCACTCGAACCCCAGTGTCTGCAGACCTTTGTATTCAATGGGATGGATTAGGAGAACGGGCAAAGAGGTGGTGGATGTTGGAAAGTGTACGGTCATACAGTTAGGCGGATAAAATAGATGGGCAGACTATTATTTAGATGGGGAGAAAATTCAAAATTCAGAGGTGCAAAGAAACTTGGGAGTCCTCATGCAGGATACCCTAAAGGTTGACCTCCAGATGAGTCGGTGGTGAGGACGGCGAATGCAATGTTGGGATTCATATTGAGAGAAAAAGTGGGTTTGTAAAGTTAAGATTCCATAGGGCACTGGTGAGACCTCACTTGGAGTACCGAGTGCAGTTTTGGGCACCATATTTGAGAAAAAATGTCCTGGCGTTGGAGATGCTTCAGAGAAGATTTACCAGAATGATACCAGGAATGAAGGGGTTAGCATAAGAGGAACGATTGTCGGCTCTTGGAATGTACTTGTTGGAGTACTGAAGAATGCTGAAAGACCTGGACAGAGTAGATGAGGCCAGGTTGTTCCCCATGGGAGAGGAGTCCAGGACAAGAGGACACAACTTCAGGATAAAAGGGCATCAATTCAAAAAAGACGCAGAAACATTTTTTCAGCCCGAGGGTCGTGGGTCAGTGGAACATTACCACAGGAGGCTGTGGAAGCGAGGTCACTGGGTGTATTCAAGGCAGAGATTGACAGGTATTTCATTAGTCAGGGCAACACGGGTTACAGAGAGTGGGGCTGAATGGGAGGATGGATCAGCCCATGAGAGAGCAGACTCAATGGGGCGACCTGTTCCTCTATCATGCAATCTTACCAGTATTGTGCATGCAGAAAGCTTCAGGAAGCGTGGAGTTAAACTGGAATGGGTGTAGCAAAGGTTTGCAGAGATGTTACCAGGACATGAGGGCTTGTTAGAAGGAGAGAGAGAGAGGAGAAGCTGGGGCAGACTTCCCAGGAGTGAAGGAGGCTGAGGGAGAAAAGCTCAGAGAGGTTCATCAAATCATAAGGGCATGAATAAGATCAATAATTCCTCATGTTGGAGGAGTCTAAACCTAGAAGAGGGGTGACGTGGTTAGCGTAGTGTGACAGCTCTAGCAGCCTGGCTTCAAATTCGGCGCTGTTTGTCCGTTCTCCCTGTGACTACATGGGTTTCTTCCAGGTGCTCTGGCTTCCTCCCACCCTTCAAAACGGACCAGGATTATAGATTAATTGGGGCATTTGGGCAGCACCAGGTTTCTGGGCCCGAAGGCCCCGATACCGGGCTGTATGTCTATTTAAATATAAAATTTAAATGTAAAAGACATTGGTTTTAGGTGAAGGGGAAAGATTTGGAATCAAACAGCAAGGAAACAAGCCTTTCAGGTGATTTCTAACCTGAGATTATAATGGACCATGACTAGATACAGTTTCCCCAGTATATCCACCTCATACACTAATTATAATGCCATTACAGGGAGCATGTGAACCATTAAAGCTGTACAGAACCACTGTTCCCTTCAGTTCCATCCTTCCATCTTGATTCATCTGCCTAATGGATTTGGGAACGTGTGCTCTGCATTACGAACGAGACGTTTGGGCAGCAGGCCAACTGTTAATGACGGCAGCCAGGTATTTGAGTGAGCTGCTAAGCTGAGGACATGTCAGGCTGGTTACAACTGGACAACAAATTGTTTCAAAAGGATTGTTTCCTGAAAAGAAGTGGGGGATTATGATAGACAACTTCAAGCTGAACACAAAGATCATATTGGATTTGCTGTATCACGTAGGAAGTTGGAGAAACACTAAATTAACTTTTGTTGAATTGAGCACGTTTAATCGCATAATGATGCTGACACACGGCGTTCGTTCAACTGACCCAAATACTTTTGCCGCTGATTTTCATTTGTACTCAGCATCTGATGCTCTCGCGTCCGTTGTCCAACAATAGCCAGCCTGCATTCATGGATTCCAGTTGTCCTGATGCCACTTTTCCACAGTCGCAATGTCCTGGTGAAACCTTTCACCATGTTCGTCACTGATGGCACCAGGATCAACTGGGAAGACGCCCGAGAGCGAACACGAATTTTCAGCAACATTTTGCACTTCATGGTTTTGTAGGTTTGAAAGAAACTTAAAATATGACAGGAAATTACAAAAATAGGTTATATCTATAAAAACGGTATGTGATAGGAAAATTTTAAGGTGATTTTCATGATCAGCGGCCCAAAAATTAATCAAATACACCCAAAAATGTTTTGTTAATCATTGCCATAGTACTTGCCTCAATCCCCTCCTCAGCAGTTTGTTCCATACACCCACTGCCGTCTGTGTAAAACGTGGGAGAGGCATGGGAGTTATTCCTCATTGCCTTTGGGAAGGCGGTGGTGTACCCCCAACTTGACTCTGCCGATACAGGCCCTCCTGCCGTCCTGTTGAGTACAGAGTGTGAGAAATTGGACCCAGAGTGGAGTTGTTCAGGCAAAACATGGAAGTCTGCGAAACCGTTTTTGAAGTAAAAACACATCATGCTGGAAAAACTCAGCAGGTCTGACAGTGTCCTTTCTAGAGCAAAGATACAGATACATGACCGACGATTCGAGCTCGAGCCCTTCATCAAGTATGAGCAAGATGTAGGCAGGCGCCCGAACAGAATGGTGCAGGGGAGAGGCAGGGGGAGGAGCACAGACCCACAGGCAGGGGGGTCATAGGTGGAGAAGGGAGAGAGGGCACAGCAGCCAACAAGGGGGGAGGGGGGATGGTTCTGTGAATGGGGAAGGAAGGGGGTGGAGAGCTGGAGGAAAGAAGAGGGATGGGAAAGAGAGGGAGAACTGGGCAAGCAGAAACTAGAGAAGTCAATGGCCCTTGACCTTCTGGGATACATTCCCCTTCCCCAACCTGTACAAGTGCATATAAAGAATTCACTGCCATGCAGAAGTCAGAAAATGAAACAAACCCTTTATACCACTTGAGATGAGAGAGCCAGTATCTCCACAGACTTCTGCATTCTCAGTCTCCAGTAACTTGTCAGTGAAAGCAATGTCTCCCAGCCTCTGTTTAGCCCACAATATAATTTTATCGTCCTGCCTTGACAGAAAGTTATAGCTCTGATGTAAAAGGAGCAGCTCTCCACAGAGATGAAGTCACCTCCACTTTACTTTGTAAGAGTTTTTAAATATATCTTCTGCCAGGTTAAATTTGCTTCACCAGATGTCTGGCCTATCCTCAACAGAGAAATATCTGGCGCAATGTATGCCCTCAGGGAAATACTCATCAAATACAAATCTTCGTTTCCCCAATCTGACCATTGCCATTACACTTTCTGCCCACATATTTTAAACCTTTTTCTTTCCCCTGTGCACTGCGCGTGACAATAAAATGATCCATTCTAAAGAAGTGACCTTTGCGTTTTCAAATGAATTGGTGTCATGGATTGAGTGCAAAAACCATTTGTTTCAACTCGCTGCTGTCTTGGCAATTTATCCCAGTTACCTGAAGGGCTGAAATTGTGCTTTTGGTACATATCCGCCTCCACTCTCCCTGTAAAGTTACGGACAAACCAAGGGTCAGCATCATTTTTTTTTCTCTCAATGGGATTTTATCGATGTATATCATGTTTATTTACAACATGGGTTTATTTAAATTTAGCACAGTAACAGGCCCTTCTGGTCCACGAGCCCACACCACCTGATTACACCCAACTAACTTACACGGATGTGAATCTCCACAAGAACCTGATCACTGAATCACTTCCCGTATCTGACATGAAATCCAAGCAGGTGGCAGCTGAAACAGAAAATGACCCAGTTCTACAGAAGGGCATCAGGAATCTGAATAAAGGACGGCCTAGAGGTGAACATCAGCCATACTACAACATCAGAGCTGAGCTGAATGTTGTCAATGAGCTTCTACTCAGATAGAGCAGAACTGTGACAAGAGATGCCAAAAAGAGTTCATGAGAGACACCTTGGAATGGATAAATGTAAGAGGAGGGCCCGAACAGCTGCTTATTGACCATGGATAAATGCTGGAGTTCTCTTCAGTAACCGTACCACACTAATGCAGCTGCCCAGGACACTCTCAATAGAGCTTCTGTAGAAGGTTGACATAATGGTGGCCAGTAGCCTTGCCCACCTCAATCTTTTCAGGAAGTGCAGTCACTGTTGCGCCTTCCTGACAAGTAAGGAGATGATGTGTGTCCATAATAGGTCATTTCTTAAGTGGACTCTGAGGAACTCAATGTTCTCCACTCTCTCCACAGTCAACCTATTAATGTGTAGTGGAGGGAGGCCATCCCTGGTCTTCCTGAAGTCTACGATCATTTCCTTTGTCTTGTCCCTAGTCAGCTGTGTGACAACATGTGGCAAGGGATCAAAACCATAACAGATCACAAGGCAACCTTGCGAGACAATGATAACGACGCCTCCCTTCTACTCAGACTGACCATCTTCTCCACACGGTTAAACCTCTGGTGCTAACATGAGCAACAACCAATGGCTTCTCTCATTCCGGATTCCAGATCAGCCATTCTCAATCTTTTGTTATGGCTACGGTCCCCTTGGGACTCCGCTCGAAGTTTATGGGCACCCTTCCCTGTGAAGCAGTCAATTTTAGTTGGTTTCTTCTGCACCTCTCCCCTACCGACTACATGAAAAGCATACAAGATGTTTTATGATTCCAGTCTGTGGGCTTCCCTTTAATGTGCTGTGGCCCCCAGTGGGGATGGGTGGGGGTACCCTGTTGAGAAAGGATGCTCTAGATCACATACTGCGAGCTTACTCCACCAGATACGCTGAGTTCTTCCAGCCCATTGTTGTTAGCTCCTGAGGGAAACGACTAAGCTCAGTGAAGAAGTAAATCACGAAAATCTGTAGACTCTGCGGTTGAAGGAAAAAAACACAAAATTCTGGAGAAACTCAGTGACCTTTATGTAGCAAAAGTAAAAACACATCACCAACGTTTTGGGCTCGATGCAGAGCAAAGCTGCTCTCCATTCTAATTTAGACATTACTCAGCTTCAATGAATTAATTTCCAAATCATGGTAATAATTGTTTATTTACTCAAAAGCCCAACCTCTTTTGATAATGTAAAACAATAATTAAATTAAAGTCCATAGCGAATTTCAATTATGCTAAAGATTATGCAAATTAGCAAACCCAACAGTGCAGTTTCACACTCTTTTCGAGGTTTCATTCAATTAAATAACCATTTGTTTCATAACTTCAATTGCCCCAAATGTCCGTTTCACTGTTAATTGTGCTGGTTTCATTCTTTTCTTTAATCCCATTATCTGAGTTTTCCTGGTGCGGGAGTTCAGGTTTCAGAAGGTGCTGGTGAAATACAAGAATAAAGTTTTAAGGCAATGAACCTGCCCCTGGTCTGGTGATGGAGAGGCCTGCCCCTGATCCAGGAATGGAGAGACCTGCCGCTGGTCCAGTGATGGAGAGGCCTGCCCCTGGTCCAGGAATGGAGAGGCCTGTCCCGAGTCCAGTGATGGAGAGATCTGCTCCTGGTGTAGTGATGGTGGGACCGGCCGCTGGTCCAGTGATGGAGAGACCTGCCCCTGTTCCAGTGATGGAAAGACCTGTCCCTGGTCCAGTGATGGAGAGACATGCTCCTGGTCCGGTGATGGAGAGAACTGCCCCTGGTCCAGTGATGGAGAGATCTGTCCCTGGTTGAGTGATGGTGGGACCTGCCGCTGGTCCAGTGATGGAGAGACCTGCCCCTGGTCCAGTGATGGAGAG
This sequence comes from Narcine bancroftii, assembly GCF_036971445.1. Taxonomy (NCBI): domain Eukaryota; kingdom Metazoa; phylum Chordata; class Chondrichthyes; order Torpediniformes; family Narcinidae; genus Narcine; species Narcine bancroftii. Next base: position 61,076,343 of record NC_091481.1, on the reverse strand, counting down.
ACCTGTCCCTGGTCCAGGAATGGAGAGGCCTGTCCCGAGTCCAGTGATAGAGAGATCTGCTCCTGGTGTAGTGATGGTGGGACCTGCCGCTGGTCCAGTGATGGAGAGACCTGCCCCTGGTCCGGTGATGGAGAGGCCTGTCTGTGGTCCGGTGATGGAGAGACCTGCTCCTGGTCCGGTGATGGAGAGAACTGCCCCTGGTTCAGTGATGGAGAGATCTGTCCCTGGTTGAGTGATGGTGGGACCTGCCCCTGGTGTGAACATTTTGAGATCTCTCTCTCATTGTCTTTCACCCTCTTCTCTCTCCTCTCCCTCCTCTCTCTCTCTGCTCACCCTCAATCTCACCCTCTCTGACTCTTCTCTGCTCTCTCTCTCTCTCTCTCTCTCTCTCTCTCTCTCTCCCCCTCCCTCCCTCCAGTTGTAGTTGACCTGGAGTGTATTTCAAGCATCCTCACATATTTCAGATTTCTGGAAACTGCACTGTCCCGAATCTCACAATCACAGCATTGTTTCTCTGTTTCTTTTCCTTCCTCTCCCTTTTTGTCACACCTCTAGTGTGAATAATAATCCCTAACCACCCTTTTCCCCCAGCTGCACCATTGTTTGTGTCAAGCTGTCTCTCCTGCCTCACACACATTTTGCTGTTCGCCCTTTCTTTGGAACATTTCCAAATTCGCACAGTTGTGGAGGGAGTTCGTCAAGTTGAAGAGTTAACTCCTGGATTCTCCCTCCAGAGATGCTCCCTGGTATATCAGTGTTTTCTCTGTTTTGTATTGCCTATCTGCTCTTCCTGAAGGGAAGTTCATCTCCCAGAGTATCGAGAACTGTCTGTGGCTCTGTACAGGCATTAAACGGCCGTGACCGCGGGACCAAAATGGCAGCATTTACATTCAGCAGCGGCCAATAGAGTTTGCAGACTCCAGGGAAGAGGACCCCAGAAAATGGAGAGCCCACCCTCCGTTTGAGGAAGAGCTGGCCCAAGATATGGTGACCGTGGCAATGGGCCAGCAAGGGCCTCTTGAGGCTCAAAAACACGCAGGCGGTGGCGGGCTGTTGGTGGGGAACCCTGACAGGACAGCAGACTGCTGCAGTCAAGGGGCTCACGCCGGGCCGCAAGCTGCTGGAGGGCAGCTCAAGACTGGCTGAAGGGGTTCCAGGTCTCGGAACCGGGATGTGAGAGGGTGTCTGGAGGCTTCCTGGTCAGGTCAGAGGTGCATTTCTGGAGCTTGAGTCGCTAATGGTTCGGACGGAAGGTGGTGCAGCTGCAGATGGTGCGGGAGCACTAGAGGAGAATCCATGGGCATTCAGCGACTCTGAGGGGACTCTGGTTTGCTTCTCGTTCTCTGACTGGAGGGGGCATTGGGCAATTTTTGATGATGGTGAATCTTTGTCTGCCTTATAGTGGACTAAAGGACATTCTGTGTACGGGTTACCCTGCTTTACGAAACAAGAGCATTCCCATGAAACCTTCGCAAGTCGAAGAGGCGTGAAGCGAAGACCCGTTCACTACTATTGGAGGCCGGTTTCATAAAAGTCAAAACCCATTCAAATCCTTTCACAAAAGTGAACACAGATTTCTTCATAAAAGCGAATTTTCGTAATTCAAGTATTCGTAAAGCAGGACTTTCCTGTAATATCACATTTTCTGTTTTATTACATGACAATAAAATAATCTTAAAATCTTGAACTCCAACTTAATTATTTCACAGCAAAGGAGCCATCAGGGGAATATGAATGTTATCCTGGACAAGATCCTTGGCACCAAATCTGGGGATGTAATGCTGGGTTTGAAGCTTCAGGCGACGTCTGAATCAGATATTCTCAACACTTAATAAAAGTGGACAATGAAGATTTTGTTTCCTGAACATTTTTGGGTGCATTTTATGGATGTTGGGCTTCTGATCACAAAAATCACCTTAAGTTATTCCTGTCACGGATTTTTTTTTAGCTATAGCCTATTTTTGTGATTTCCTGTCATATTTTAAGACTAATTCAAGCGTACAAAACAACGAAGTGCAACACGTCGTTGAAAATTCACATTCACATTTGGACGTCTTCCCGGCTGATCTTGGTGCCGTCAGTGACAAATACGGTGCAAGGTTTCACCGGGTCATCGCGACCGTGGAAAAGTGGTATCAGGGCAACTGGAATCCATCAGCGCCAGCCGACTATTGTTGGCCACTGACACGAGAGGCATCAGATGCCGAGTACACACGAAAATCAGCGGCAAAACATTTTTAGGTCGGTTGAACTAACGCGACGTGTCAGCGTCATTGTGCGATTAAATTCAATCAAAGTTCATTTAATATTCCTCCAACTTCCTTCATGACACAGCAAATCTGAAATGATCTTTATGGTCAGCTTGAAGTTGTCGATCATAATCCCCAATTTTACTTCAGGAAGCAACATTTTTGAAAAAAAATTGCTATCTAGTGAGCTGTGGAGGGATCGTTGACGTGGAAAACTTTGTAGTTAATAGCCTAGTCCTGGGGCTATACATGATCATATCAGCACCACCACCAAAAAGGCACCACTGTAACGGCAGTGCTGCCACCGCTGTGGACGGGAGAACGGAGAGCAGAGGCACAGCATTGCTCCAAAGGGATCAACTGTCCGGTCAGTGGACAGTTGGCCGATGGCTCCATTACACGTGTTATACAGCTTGTTAAATCATACAGGATTGACGAGTTTCACTACAAGGGTGGAAAATCTTGTGATCTGGTGCGAGAGGAACAACCTGAGTCTCAACGTGGACAAGATGAAGGAGGTGACCGTGGACATCAGGAGGACCAGGAACGACCACCCTCCACTACACATTAATAACTCTGTGGAAGAGAGCACCAAGTTCACTGAACTTGTGACCTATCGTGGGCACACAACTTCTCCTCACTCCTCAGCTGAAAAGACTGAAGCGGCAAGGCTCCCGGCCACCATTACATCAACCTTCTCCAGGATCTCTATTGAGGGTGTCCTGGCCGGCTGCATCACAGCGCGGTATGGTTGCTGCAGAGAAATGGATCTGAGGTCAATCCACAGGACCATAAGAATGGCAGAGAGGATCACTGGAGTCTCCTTCACCCGCAGAGGGAGTGGGGGTGGGGGGGACCAAAATCGACATCATCTACCAGGATTGTTGACCGAAGAGGGCGTGCAAAATCATTGAGGACCCCCTCCACCCTACACACAGTATCTTTCAGCTGCTCCCATCAGGGAAGAGATACAGGAGGATCAGAGCCAGCACCACCAGGCTGAGGAACAGCTTCTCCCCACGGGCAGTGAGAACGCTGAACGACGAAAGGGACTGCTCACACTAACCATCCAAGACTCTCATATTAACGAAGCATTATTTATTTTTCTGTTTATTTATACAAATACTTTTCCTGCACATGTATTGTTTTTCTGTATGGAAGTAATGTCTGGTTGTGCGTCTGTGAGTTTTGCACTGAGGGCCAGAGAACACAGTTTTGTCAGGTTGCACAATCAGATGACATTTGACTTGTCTCAACTAAAGGAGTTGATGGTGTTTTTTTTTAAGAATTACAATCCTGCAACCACGGGTCTGTGCCCAAGATGGCACCACCTGTCCTCAGCAGCGGCACAAAGGGTTACGCACTCAGGAGTGCAGCGGCACCTGAAATGGGGGAAAAAAAATCCTCCTGATCAGAAGGGGACGCCCCTTCCATATGGTGACATGGCAGTGGCCCAGCGAGACCGGGCTGCCAGAGACTGGCTGGCAGAAACCAGGCAGCGGAGCCAGGATTCAAAAGGGCGCTGAGGGCAAGAAGGGCCCCCCTCCGAAGGGCCTCGGGTGCCCTGCTCATGTTGAGATCTGGAGCTCGGGTTGCCTGATGGATTGAACCAGAGTTCTGTGCAGCCGCAGAGACTCCGTAGACACTGAGAGACTCTGAAGGGACTCTCTTCTCCTCTTTCTCTTACTGTAAGGGACACTAATGGCGAATCTTTGTCTGCCTTGCGGTGGTGGGGGGGGGGGGGCAATTTCGTAATATACATGACAATAAAGAAATCTTGATGATTCCATTAGCTTGGCAAATTCATTCCAAGCAACAGTGTTCATTGGCAAGGCAGTGGGTCTTGGGGGAGTGGCTCACAAAGGGATCTCAGCAGGGCAAGTTGCTGTGGGCAAGGCAAGGAATAATGTGGATAACAAAATCTCGCTCAAGCACTATTTTTCCTTAATAACTGGAAATAATCATAATTATTCTGAAAGCTGAACTAGGGTAACCAAAAACTTAATCTAAGCAACGATTTCCTTCCTTTCCAATCCATCAGGATAATAGATTGCATATTAAGGGAGAATTTGACCATGAAGAGGTAAAACTCGTAAGTTTTATATTAGCTTCTCTTTAATATCCAGTCAGAAATTCATTTTGAGGGATCTCCTTCCTAACCATAATGGTCCTGATGAATCAAATGCACGGCAATTATCATTCATTCAGTTTTCCTTTCCAGAAATCATCTGATACAGATGGTTATTTGGATGTCAGCGTTTCACAATCCATTGGACTTAATTCTGAAAGGATTTTTTTAAAAGCAACTAAATTGAATAAATCTGTGGAAATGAGGTTTTACATCAGTCGCCATAATATCAATAAAACTGGCAGTGGCGTTCCCTCACAGCTCCCGTCATCCAATCACGACCTTTGACACGTGCGGGCATCTCTCTGTGAGTGTGGGTGTGGAGTATGCGGATTCTCCCCGTGACCCAGGATGCTCTGGTTTCCTCCCACATCCCGAGGGGGGGTAGTGGGGTGCGTGGGTGAATTGGCTGCTGCAAATTGTCCCATCCCCACCAAGGGTGTGGCCAAGGGGTAGAATCTGAAGGGATGACACCAAGCAATTAACCACAGGATCGAGATCTCTCAGTCCAGATCATCAGAGCCCATTGGCCGAGATCCCAAGTTCTGGACTCCTCAGCCAGAGAAGGCGTCGTCTATCGAGTCCTGAAGGAATTACACATGTTTCAGTGAGATCTCCTCTCATTCTCTTCCCCTTCATCAACTCCACATACAACTCCTGCTGGCTTGGAAAAGGAGCCCGTCCCATCTCAGGCAGCCAGGTTTCGGAACCAAGATTCAAGAAGGGGTCCCAAAGGACCTCGGGCTTCCTGATCATGTCTGAGGTTTGGACCTGGAGCTCGGGTTGCCAGTGGTTCAAGCAGGAATCTGTGTGGCTGCAGGAGGTCACGGGAGTTCCGGAGGTGAATCCACAGGCACTCAGTGTGTCTGAACAAACTTTCTTTTGTTTCTCTTTCTCCTATTGTGGCAACGCTCGTGGCAACTCTTTGAATGGTTTATGGCAGACAAAAGTACATTGTGTACGTTTATGGTTTTCATGTATTATTATGTGACAATAAAAGGAACCTCTGAACCTTTCCAGAAGATACATGAGCTTAAAATTACAAACCCCTAAATCCAAGGACAGTTTATTTCCTGCGGTTATCGGAATCATTGGTGAAAGACAACACCCTGGCAGTGTTTTTTCACTCTTGTCTCTTTGTTACACCACACCCCGCACTCTTGTTTTATTATTGAACTATCTGCTGGACCCAAGAATGGGTTGACTTACCTGGAAAGCACAAAATAAATCTTTTGACTGCTTCTCAGTACAGGCAACAATGAACAATTCAAATCAACTCGAGAAAGTTCGGGTTGCTCTGTATATACTTTTACCTCACACACCAAGCTTTCCATCCGAGGAATTGATCCAGTGAACCTTTGCCGCATTCCCTTCACTCCTATTTAGACAGGAGACCAAACCTCGGTTTCGGCGGCAGCCTCCGCAGGCTCATCTACAATAGTGGACTCCCCATGCGTTCACTTCATCTTGCGACAAAAGGTCGATGTACCAATGGCATTCCTCAGCCCTCCATGTACCCAGAGCTCGCTTCGTTGAGCACCTCAGCTCTGTTCGACGCAATAGCGTGGATTTCCCTTGGCTGCCCATTTTAATTCCCCATCCCCCTTTCCTTGCCAATGTGTCTCTCCGTGGTCTCATGCACTGGCAGACTAAGACCGCCCACAAATTGGAGGAGCAACACCTCATCTTCCATCTGGGCCCCCTCCAACCGGATGGCATTAACCTTGACATCCTGTTTCCATTAAACCTCCCCTCCCCCAGTCTCTCCCCTTCCCCAATCTCCTTTCCTACAGCTCTGTCTCTCTCTCTCTTTCCTTTTCCCCTCTTCTCCTTTTGTCCAGCTCTGCATTCGCTGAACTCCCCACCCCCTCCAACCCCGATCAATCCTCATCGTTCCTTTTCTGTCCACGTCCAATTATCACCTTTTGCCTGTGGTCCTCCCCCAGCCCATTTTTCCCTCCACCCCCACCCCCTTCTTATTTCAGGTGCCTCCTGATTCCTGGTCATGCCTCGAGGAAGGCCTCAGACCTGAAACATTAGTTCTATTTCTTTATTTATTATGGACGTTGCATGACTTGCTGAGTTTCTAAAGCAATTTTGTGCTTTTGCAATAGTGAACTACATGTCCTATAAAGACTGAAGCTGGTAAGGCCACCATTATGTCAGCCTTCTACGGCGCTCTACTGAGAATGACCCGTCCAGCTGCATCATCGTGTGGTACGGGGCTACAGACAAATGAATCTGTGGTCAATCCACAGGACAAGAGCCTACAGGATCACTGGATTGTCCCCCCACCCCCATCAACGTGATCTATGTTGTCTGAAGAGGGCATGCAAAGTCTTCGTGGACCCCTTCCACCCCGCACACAGCATCTTTCAGCTGCTCCCGTTTGGGGAAGAGATACAGGAGGATCAGGGCCAGTGCCACCAGGCTGAGGAACAGCTTCTTCCCATGGACAGTGAGAACAACCAAATGAACTGCTCGCACTAATCATCCCAGACTCTCATATTCATGAAACAATATTTATTCATTTGTTTGTATATATGAATACTTGTCCTGTTTGTCTGTATGTGTGTGTTAGGTCTGATTGTGCATCTGCGTGCTTCACACTGAGTATCGGAGAACACTGTTTCGTCGAGATGCAATCAGAAGACAATAAACTTGACTTGACAACATCTGCAGACTTCCCTGTTTGATAACTTTCGATGACTGGTGTGCAAGGACAACCAAGACTTTATTTAGCCTCCTTCAATCTCTTGTCCTCCGTTGCTTTTTAATACCCAAGTGGATGACCTCACAATTTTCCGAATTATTTTCTCCCTTCCACAAATTTACCCTTTCATTCTGTAAGCGCCCAAAATTTCTCTAATCCTCCTCACAGGCCACCTGCAAAGCATCCAGTAAAACACGAGAGATTGTGGACCTTGTGATGGGGCAGCACAGTAAGTGGTTAACTCAACACCTTTACAGCGCCAGCGAATGGGACCGGGGCTCGAATCTTGCGCTGTCTGTAAGGAGTTTGTACGTTCTCCCTGTGTCTGCATGGTTTTCACTGAGCTCTCCAGTTTCCTCCCACCATTCGAAAAACGGACACAAGGTTGGACGTTAATCAGGTGGCAAAGGCTCGTGGGCCAAAAGGGCCTGTAACCGTGCTGTACCTCTATATTAAATTTTTTAAAATTTAATAACATAATGCTGGAGAAACTCATCAGGTCCAACAGTGTACTTTATGTAGCAAGGATAAAGATACAGAACTGATGTTTCGGGCTTGAGCCCTTCTTCAAGATATGGAATAATGTCAGCAGACTTCCAAACAAGATGGTGTGGGAGGGGCAGGGAGGAGGACCATGGTTTCACAGGTGGGGGGGTAATGGGTGGATAAGGGAGGAAGGGAACAGCAAGGGGAGGAGGGGATGCCTCCGTGAATGGAGAGGGAAGGGGGTGGAGAGCTGAAGACAGAGGGATAACGGGGAGTAGGTTAGCAGAAACCGTAGAAGTCGGCGTTAATGCCGCTGGTTTGGAGAGGGCCCAGGTGGAAAATCAAGTGCTGCTCCTCCAATTTACGGGTGGTCTTGGCTTGACACTGCACGAGGCCATCGGCATCGATGACCGCGCAGGAGTGGGGCGCGGAAAGCATTCACTGGCCACAGGGATTGGTTTATCCTCGTTCCATGATGTTTTTTCTTTGACCGATGCTCAGTCCATGCCATGCCCCGGAAACTGGGGGCAAGGTTGGCAGTCACGGCAGTCAGCAGACAGTCCTTACGGAACAGCTGAGAAATCTCTCTGCAGTTAGGTCAAGATACTGCACAGAGGCGCTAATGTTACTTGGGGGAACAAAATCGATTATCCTTCCTCCGTCAGGCCTGCTGACCCCAGAGTCACTCTTTGAAAAAGTCTAAGAGGTTATTTTTAACAATTTAGGGTAGGTAATAAATATTGTGAAAACACAAATGATGCTGGTCACACAGCATCCATAGGAGCTTTGCCAGTGATACCCATGTCCCATTCATAATTAACACTCACACCACAGACCTATGGAACAAGGCCAACCTAGTGAACACGCACTAAATGCTGGAGGAACTCAGCCAGTCACGCAGCGTCCAAAGGAGTTAAAGATATATTATCGACTTTTCGGACCTGAGGCCTTCTTCAAGGCTTGAGTAAAAACCAGGCAGATATCGGAATATAAAGGCAGGGGGAGAAGGGGAAAAAAGGGCAGGGGGAGGAGGATAGAAAGAGTCGGGGGGAGGAGTGCTAATTCCTCATCCCTTTTCTTTGTCGACATGTCAGTCCATGGTCTTGTGCTCCGAGTCCGCCCGCAAATTGGAGGAACGACACCTCATCCTTCTGTCTGGGCACCGGATGGCATCGATATCAACTTCCCTTTGTCCCTTCGTCCCCCCCAACATCTATCCCCCATGTTTCCTCTCTCCATCTCACACTCACACACCCCCCGCACACTCACACCCATGCCCCCCCCATGGCCCCACGCCCACCACACACCTTCACCTTTCACCCAAAGAAGGGCTCAGGCCCGAAACGTCAGTAATAAATCTTCACTTCCTATGGATGATGCAAGACCTGCTGAGTTCCTCCAGTGTTTCTGTGCTTTTACCAGAACCACAACATCTGCAGACTTCTGGGTTTCACAAGGCCAAATTTGTGAACGTATTATTTATTTTTAATTAAAATATTTTCCATGTGGTTACTGATAGAGGAGACCTCCAATCGGCCAGCATTTACTGTGCTGTTCATCTCTCAGAGAGCCATCCTCTTCAGCAAAGTTGTCATCACCATTCACCAGACATGTGTGCAAACAATTTCTGCCAGTCATGCAAAAATATAGACGATCTATAATACTTTAAAAATAAACCTTCCTTCAAAATATTTCCCGATCAAGGAACCCATTGGCCTCTCATCCTCCTCAATTCTCCTGACTCTCAGTTGAGAGGCGGGAGGGAGCCATTGCGCCAACAATTGTCCATCTCAGAGCCAATTCTTCGTTGTTCCTTCATTTTCACTGACACATGCCGTGGGTTGCAAAATGTTAGTGGTCCAAAGTGCTTTCAGAAAGTGCAGAGTTGGCAATGGTGACCTTTAGCCTCCAGTATGACCCTGAGCCATGGTGACCTAGGGACACCAAGGTGTTTCGGGGTAAAGTAGACAGTGAATGGACTTGAATCTGTAAAAGGCAGAAGATGCATTTGGTTTTGTTCTGTCATTTCTCCTATCATTTTTATGGTGTTTTCTCCCTCCCACTAACCACCAACCCAGCAAAACATTAACTCATGCCGCAGTTCATAGTCAGATTCAGATGTATTGTCAGATGTAAGGGATTAGATGTTAGATTCAGATGTATACTTACAACCCTGAGATCTTTTTTTGCTGTGGGCCAGGCAGAATCACCACTGATTAGTAGAGCAGATTTTTAAAAAACTGCACTCAATATGCACACGTAAACAAATAAAGAAATATAAACAAACTGACTGTGCAATACAGAGAGAAAAAATATATATGTTAGAGTCCTTAAACAAGTCTCTGATTGAGTTTGTCGTGAAGGAGTCTGATGGTGGAGGGGGAGAAACTGTTCCTGAACCTGGTGGGTCGAGTCTTGTGGCACCGATACCTCTTTCCTGATGGCAGCAGCGAGAACAGAGCGTGTGCTGGGTGGGGTGGAACCTTGATGGCTGCTGCCGCTCTCCAACAGCAACACTCCCCGTAGATGTTCTCGATGGTGGGGAGGGCTTTGCCAGTAATGTCCTGGGCCATCTTCACTACTTTATGCAGGGATTTCCGTTCAGGGGTATTGGTGTCCTCATACCAGCACACTTTCTGCCATACCTCTGCAGAAATTTGTCAGGGTCTTCAATGTCTTACCAAACCTCCACAAACTCGTGAGGATGTAGAGGATCTGGCGTCCTTTCTTCATGCCATTAAAGTGTTGGCTCCAGGAAAGATTCTCCAAGATCTTGTCTCCCAAGAACTTACATTTGCTGAGCCTCTGACATCTTTCAACTATCTTCCCCACACCCCCCCTCCCCAAGTGCCTGCTCCGTCGACAGTAAGCATCAACTGTGCACACAATCCCACACTCCACTTGCCATGTTAACTCTGCTTCTCTCTCCACGGATGCTGCTTGGCCTGCTGAGTGCCTCCTGCTTTCCATTGGGAGGCAAGAAGCTTCTAGTGCACCGACACAGCAGGACTTCAGCTGCGCTGGAATGAGGTAGGATATAGGCAGGCAGCCTTACTGAGGTCTTAGGGATGGCAGACAATGTTTGCCTGAGACCACTGACAGCATGAAGATTGGACGAAGCTCCATACGGTAGTCGATGCAAACCTCCCTCCCCATCGTGGACTCCATCTATCTCTCCCGCTGACTTGGAAAACACAGCCAACTTATTGAAGGACCTATTATACCCTGGACACACTCTCTTCCCCCTCCTCCCATTGGGAAGAAGGCTCAAGAGGTTTAAAAGACTTCCTGCAGCCATCAGGCTCCTGAATGAACCCCACAACAGTGATCTCACACTGCCCTTGTTTAATGTTGATTGATCTTCCTTTTTTGTGTAATTCTATATAATTGGTAAATTGATCTCTTTATATGACTATATGAATGTTAGAGATAGCCTGCTAATCTGCTCGCAGAAGAACCTTTCTCACCATACTAGGTAGTTTGCAACAAACAAATCTAAAGGTTAAACATAGGGAAGACATCCCCAATAAGAATTGATCTTAATTGATCCACAACTTTCAAGAATACCACACCTTGAATGAACTCACCTCGAAGGGTCTTCATCAACAGAAAATGCTCCCTTCATATCAATGATATTTCTTTTGTTCTCAAAGGTTCCATAACTTAAAGTGACCTAGAAATAAACATAATTTTGTTTTATTTCATTCATTTTGCTCTGTGTTCAGCTCCAGGAGATGGTGAAACACATCACAGTTCAACATCAGTGGTCGATACAAGTTTTAAACTGCCTGTTAAAGTTGCTGATGGCAGGTTTATTTTCGGTCCGTGCCCAAAATGGCAGCGCCCTCTTCCGGGAAGCGGAAAACTGGTTCAGGGCACCAGAAAATGGGGATAGCACTTCCCCATCTGAAGGCTCACGGGATTGCGACCGCGGACCAGTGAGGGGCTCCGCAGCCGAAGAATACACAGGTGGCGGGCCGCAGGTGACTGGAGTCGAGGTACCCACACAGGACGTGGGTGGCTGTGGACTTCTGGAGACTGGCTCATTTGCCTGAAGGGGGTGACCTGATATCAGAACTGGGATGTGAGAGGATGCTGAAGGCTTCCTGATCACTTCGGAGGTTCAGATCTGGAGGTCGAGCTGCTGATTGGTTCAAACTGAAGGCTGTGCAGCTGTGGAAATGCTGGAGGCAAATCCTCGGACATTCAGTGACTCGGTGCGAGGGGTGGTGGGTGGGGGGACTCTCTTTTACTTCTCTTTCTTTGGCTGTAAGAGGCACTAGACTATTTATTGCTGGTGGTGAATCTTTGTCAGCTTTATGGCGGACTGAAAGAAATTTCCTGTAACATTACATTTTCTGTTTTATTACATGCAATAAAATAATCTGCCCCAACAAGAACCTCAATCATTCCTTATACAAGGCATTAATTAGTCCCCACTTAGAATAAAGGTTCCACTATTGCCATGTAATACTACATTTATAATGTAACATGCATGAAATTCTTTAACCTTGGTCTACCGTAAGGCAGACAGAGAGTCGCCACTTTTTCCAGCGCCCCTTCACAGAAACCTACAGTATCTGGTGTGTTCAGTTCTGGTCACCTCATTACAGGAAGGATGTGGATATTGCAGAGAGGGTGCAGAGATTTCCAAAGGGGCCGCAGAAGATTTCCAAAGGGGGCGGAGATTTCCAAGGGGGCGGAGAAGATTTCCAAGGACATTGCCTGGATTGAAGAGCATGTCTTATGAGGATAGGTTGAACGAACTTGGACTTTTCTCCTTGGAACAACGGAGGATGAGGAGCGACAAGGTGATGAGAGGCATTGGTCGTGTAGACGGCCAGAGGCCTTTACCCAGGGATAAAATAACTGACATGAGGGGGCACAGTTTTGTGGTGCTTGGGAGTAAGTGCAGGTGGGTTGTAAGAGGCTGGTATTTAAAATTTAAATTTAGACATGCAGCACGGTTCCGGCCTGTGAGCCCGTGCCACCCAAACACTCCAATTAGCCCGCAAACTCAAGGGATCCGCGTTGGAGTCGGTCGAGTTGGCATGGGCTCGATGGGCCCATCTTGCTTCCTGTCACTGTCCAACCGTGGGCCAGCAGGAGCCACGTGCGCAAGCGGGGTAGGGGGGGTCGAAGTGGGACGCAGGGTACACACCTGGCTGCGAATCTGGGGCACTGAAAGCAGCTGCAAGTTCTCCAGGTGGGAGTGGAAGAGCGGGTTCCGAGTCAGCTTCACGCCCAGGACAGCCTCGATGATGTAACCGATCGTGCAGTCATCGGGGAGACGGATTCTCGCCGCCGTGTCCATAAAATGCCCATTGCTGGCCGGGAAAAGAATTCACGACTCATTAACGCACATCCAACAAATATATTTCTTTTTGGGCGAAAAACTTACAATTAGAGAGCTGGTAAAGTGAGATCAGTGATGATGGTTAGTATTGACAAATTCAATATTTTTAAAAATTAGACATACAGCATGATAACAGGCCCTTTCAGCCCACGAGCCCGTGCTGTCTAATTACACCCAATTGACTTAGAACCCCTAGTACATTTTGAATGGTGGGAGGAAACCAGAGCACCTGCACAAACACAGTAAGAAAGTACAAACTCCTTACCGACAGCACAGGATTCGAATCCTAGTCCCAGTTGCTACTTTGTACTAACTGTGATGCCCTAGAAGAATGGCCTTGCTTGTGTGTGGGTGGGTGTAACCCATGGGACGAATCCATTTCCTAATCTCTTTTGGAACTCCTTAATCTCCAGCATGTTCGGATAATCTTTCACTCATCCACATTTCAGTGGCAAGGGCTTGTGGGCCAGAATAGTCTGTTACCGTGCTGTACCTCTGAATTAATTCTCCCGAAAAACCCGGGCTTTCTGCCATCGCCTCGGTGAAGCACTTACTCCTGCAATCATCACCCTCTGGAAGGCAAGTTTCGGTGTTGGCTGATGCTGTTCGGAGGAATACTGCATTCGGCTTCAGTCATCGTGCTACAGGAGAGATATAGTCGGACTCGGCGGTTCTCAAACTTTTATTTCCACTGATATACTAAATACAGAACACCTACGCCATCGGTGCTCTGTGGTTACTTAAGGTGGTACGTCAGTGGTTAAAGAAAAAAGGTTGAGAATCACTGGCTCAAGCTGACGAGGCTGCAGTGAAAATTCACGAGGTTGTTGCAAAGACTCGGGGGGGGAGTTGCTGAGCTGTAGGGAGAGGTTGAATAGGCTGGGGTTTATTCCTTGAAGCGCTTGACAATGAGGGGGGGTGATCTCTTAAAGGTGTACAGAATCACGAAAGGAATAGATCGGATGAATGCAGAGAGTCTTTTGTCCAGAAGCGGGGGAATCAGGAAGCAAAGAACATAGATTTAAGGTGACAAGGGAGAGATTTAACAGGAATTGAAGGATAACTTTTTTTTACGCACAGAGGGTTGAACGTGTGTGGAATGGGCTGCTGGAGAAGGTAGTTGAGGCAGGTACAATTTAAGAAATGATGGATGGATACATGGATAGGGCGGGGCTTAGAGGAGTAGGCGGGGCTTAGAGGAGCAGGGCGGATCTTGGGGAGATCTGGGCCAAATGCAGGTAGGTGGAACTGTTTGGTCAGCGTGGGCAGGTTTGTTCAAAGGCCTGTTTCCAGGCATGTAAATCTATGATTTTACATAATCAACAGAAGTCAGTGCGTTAAAAAAAAAATCAAGCCCTCCAAAAGCAACTGCCTACCTGGCCCAAGGTACCATCTTCAATGCCAAGCCCCGGTTGATGCAGAAACCCGCACCTCCTGTGGCAAACCAAAAGAACACCGACTTCTGCGAAACAAAAATATTGCTGTCCTGAGGTTCCTTAGAGATCGCGCCATCGGGGTGCACGCACCTTCCTGATTTCCGACCTCCACCCACACTACCTCAAGTGGCCATGTTAATGTGGAGGGTCACCTGACCTCGGGAGCTCTGTCGGACATCACCTCACCTGCCAGTCAAGGTTCAATCCACCCACAGGTGAGGCTGCATCACATTTAGGTTCTCCTCGACACCTTAGGAGCACATGGGCACACCTGAACACCACCCCCTCTCCAAAGCCGGCTGCAGTACAAATCCCACCACATGGAGCAAATCGCTCTCGTTTACCCCTTAGGACAAACACTAGCTCCTCTCCAGGATGTGAGCAACGCTGGAGAACCAATTGCAAGGTGCGTGGTGGGAAAGGGTGGGGGGCTGTTGTGGTGCACACCCAAGAGAGAGACTGTCGCATCTTCCCAGTTATTGTTTACAGGTACAGTAAAAGTCCAAAAATCCAGATGCCAGAAATCTGGACCGCCTAAGGATCTGGACTTCTCGAAAAACTCACAAACTTTTTAAACTTAGCGGGATTTTGTGTGCGGACATGAGTAAGTGCCACAGGTGAACAGAAGTCGCAAAAAGAATAATTTTTTTGTACTTTGTGTGTTTTATATGAAAAAATGTTCTGTGAATAAACAATCAAAATTTTCCTCTTCATCTAAGCCAGAGAAACTCAGCAGGTCAAACTTTATATTGCAAAGATAAAGATACATCACCAATGTTTCAGGCTTCAGCCCTTCATCAAGCTGTGAGCAAAATGTAGACAGGCACCTGAACAAAATGGTGGGGGTGGGGGAGCCTGAAATGTCGGTTCTGTATCTTTATCTTTGCTACATAAAGGACGCTGTTTGACCTGCTGCGTTTCTCCAGCGTCGTGTTTTTACTTCAATCACGGGGTCTGCAGACTTTTGTGCTTTACCTCTTCATGTCTTCTTCATTCTCCTTAAATTGGAATTTTAAAAGTACTGCCCGAGCACCCGAAAATCCAGACTTAACCAATCCCTGAGCATTCTGGATTTTACTGTAGATATACCTTGGTGCCAACCCTGCTCGTGGGCAAGGGGTGGCAGGTACTGTTACTTTAATCCTTGCGTCCATGTTCAGGAGTAGAGACTGGTAGCAATCCGTCGGGGGCAGCAATTATCGGATTGAGTTAGGTCTGAGCCAGCATTTCGTCCTCTTACAGTGCAGCTGGCCCCACTCTCCCTCACTACCAATCTCTTTTACCTCCTTCTCCTATCTCGTCTATAACAACGAGACCCAGGAACTGATGAGGGAAAGTTTCTGCTGCCCACCCAACCACCAATGCCTCTCTCCTAATTTTATAGGCTTAAACCATGCCCTCTTTGATCTCTTCTAGTCCAGTGAAAACAGTCCCAGCCTGTGTGTTTCCTCAACACACACACACACACACACACACACACTGACATGCACACAAACAGACACACATATGCAGTACTCACAGACCCACATGTTCACATACACACACACACACACCCACTGACATGCACACAGACACACATATGCAGTACTCACAGACCCACATGTTCACATACACACACACACACACCCACTGACATGCACACAGACACACATATGCAGTACTCACAGACCCACATGTTCACATACACACACACACACCCACTGACATGCACACAGACACACATATGCAGTACTCACAGACCCACATGTTCACATACACACACACACCCACTGACATGCACACAGACACACATATGCAGTACTCACAGACCCACATGTTCACATACACACACACACACCCACTGACATGCACACAGACACACATATGCAGTACTCACAGACCCACATGTTCACATACACACACACACACCCACTGACATGCACACAGACACACATATGCAGTACTCACAGACCCACATGTTCACATACACACACACACCCACTGACATGCACACAGACACACATATGCAGTACTCACAGACCCACATGTTCACATACACACACACACACACACTCACAAACACATGCATGCACATACACATGCACAAACACCCACAAATGCACAAGCACACGCACTCACAAACACACATATACTCATGCACAAACACACAAACACATGCATGCACATGAACAAACATGCACATACATTCGAGCAAGTGCTAAAAACAATCTGCTGGAGAAAATTAGGGGGTCAAGCAGCATCCATGGAAAATGAGAATGGTCGGTGCTGCTGGTCTGAACCCACCAGCAAGACTCAGTGTGGAGAGACCCGGTATACTAAGGACAGGATGGGAGGGGTTGGGCTGGGGCCAGTCAGGGAATTGGTGAACCAGGGAGGAATGAAGGATAATGGACAGATCGGAGGTATGATGTAGTGGTCATCACTGAGTCGTGGATGTTATCGGGAGCCAACGTCCAAATTTCAAAAGTATAGGCAGATAAGCCGAGGGGTGCAGTGTAGCTCGGGAGATGAGGAAATACATTAAATCATTATAAAGAGGTGAAACAAGATGAGAAGGTATACACTGCCCTCCATAATGTTTGGGACAAAGGCACTTTTTTCCAGTGCTCCACTGTTTTAAATTTAAAAATCCAACAATTCTCATGTGATTAAAGTGCACATTCCAGATTTTATTCAAGGTTATTCGGGTACATTTTGGTTTGACCATGTAGAAATTACATTACTTTTTACACATAGTTTCCCCATTTCAGGGCACCATAATGTTTGGGACATTTGCCTTCACAGGTGTTTGTGAGCACTCGGGTAAGTTTAATTGCTTCATTGGTGCAGTTATAAGAGAGCTAGACTTGTTTCTCAGCTGTTGATCACCTTTTGGAGACTGTATTTGCCATTTTTCCAACACAAGGACCAGAGTTGAGCCAAATGAAAGTCAAAGAAGCCAATTATGAGGCCAAAAAACAAGGATAAAAACAGAAGAGAAATCGCCTATTCCCTAGTATGACCAAAAACAACAGTTTGGAACATCATTAAGGAGGAAGAGCGTACCGGTGAGCTCAGTCATCGCAAAGGGACTGGTATTCCCAGGAAGACTCCACTGCTGACGACAGAAGAATTCTCATCATAATGAAGAAAAATCCCCAAACGTTTGTCCGACAGATCAGAAACGCTCTCCAGGAGGCAGGTATAGGTGTATCAATGACTACTGTCCGCAGAAGACTTTGTGAAAGATGCTGTGCTTTGGATCTTGGGCAGTCCCTTTATGCCTCCACACTTTGCTCTCAATACAGGATAACCTTGGTCTCATCTGTCCACGAGACCTTTTCCCTGAGTTCAGGAGGTTCTTTTAAATACATCTTAGCAAAGTGAAATCTGGCCGTCATTTCTGTAGCTAACTGGTAGTTGGCATAGCGGAGTCTTCCTGGGAATACCAGTCCCTTTGTGATTACTGAGCTCACCATTTCGCTCTTTCTTCCTAATGATGTTCCAACCTGTTGATTTTGGGAATCCTAAGGTTTGGGCGATGTCTCTTACTATTTTATTCTTGTTTTTCAACCTCATAATGTCTTCTTTTACTGTCATTGGCACGACTCTGGTCCTCATGTTGAAAAATGGTAACTAAAGGTGATCAAACACTTAGAACCAAGCCGAGCTCTCATACCTGCACTAATGAAGCAATTAAATACACATGAAACACCTGTGAAGCCAAATGTCCCAAACATTATGGTGCCCTGAAATGGGGGAACTATGTAGAAAAAGTGTTTAATTTCTATGTACTCAAACGGAAATATATAGAAATAGCCTTGAATAGAATCTGGAATGTGCATTTTAATCACACCTGAATTGTTTGATTACAAATTTAAAACTGTGGAGCACGGGGGAAAATAAAGGAAGAAAGTGCCTTTGTCCCAAACATTATGGAGGGGAGTGTAGAAGCATTGTTGGTTGAGTTAAGAAATGGCAAATGTAAAATGAACCAGGGAGGGGTGCAGGATGAAGGACAGGTGGGGAAGGGGAAGGTGGACCCAATATAAAGGGCACAGGTTGTGAAGGGTTGGACAATAGACTTGCATCCAGGCCCCTGTCACCACACTGCTCTCCATCTCACTGAAGGATCCAGCCTCCCGTGGCGTGGACCACTCTTTCCCCCACCGATGCCGGTCGACCCACTGATTGTCTGCAGTCCGGATCCCAGCGTCCACGGGGTCCATGGGCACGAGGAGGAAACTGCGGCACCCCGAGCCTTCCCTGCCCTTCAACACGATCATGGTCATTCCGCCCCAGCCCAGGTCACCTCCCACCCCTCCCAGCAAAAACATCCCAATGTTTAAATGGAAATTGCCAGAAGAAAATTGGACAACAAAGGGGCCAGGATGCAGGAGTGAGGAGCCTCATTAATTCTTTCACTCTCATCCCTGTAAGACCTCAAAATTTAAATCTTAAGGTCTGCTCTCTGCAGAAGACACTCACCGTTTTATTTTTAGCCAACTTTTCGGAAGCCTCGATTGGGTGATCCAGGCTGGGCTTTCCCACATAGATGTCCTGCATGGGGGGGAAGCTCGACAGGAGACTGAGCAGAGCTCGCACATTGAGGTAGTTGTCATCATCGACGTGGCAGAACCACCTGGTGGCAGATGGAAGGCAAGGGTTAGAGAGGGTGGCCGTCACCGGTGACCAATCACAGCTGGTCTTGGTCACCTCAGTGGTCACATGGCCAATCAGAGCTGGTCTTGGTCACCACAATGATCACATGGCCAATCAGAGCCGGTCTTGGACACAGCAATGGTCAGCGATGACCGGAGTTTGTGTTGGCTTCCACATTGTTCACCAGCAGCCAATCGTAGGCAGTGTTCGTCAATATAATGATCACTGGTGGCCAATCAGAGTTTCTGATGTCCACCAGAAAGCATCGACAATTCAGTGGTTTCAGGCTAGGGTCAAGACGTGAGATGGGGTGAGTAGTGGGAGTGTGGAATGAGTTGCCAGCTGAAGTGGTAAAAGCAGGCTCAATTTTGAATCCAAATAAAATATGGACAGGTATATGGCTGGGGATGGTTTGGAGGGCTATGGACTGGGTGTAGGTCAGTGGGACAAGGCAGTATAATAGCTTGGCACTGATTAATGGGTCAAACGGTCTGTTCCTGTGCTGTCATCCTTTAGGGTTTGATCAAAAGTGGGCAAGTGGGGGTTCATGTAGGCATCGGGCAATGGGCCCATGTTTGTGCTGTCTTTTCAGTGAAGGGCATGGACACTCTCCACTCGTCCGGCACACGCCTCATCACCTCTCGTATGCGCCAACCTACCTCAGCCGCGACGCCACGAACACATCAAACTCCGCCGCCATCTTGCAGGACAAGGCTTGGTGGCTGTGAGTGGATGAGCAGTTGGTGTTAATGACCCGGTGGCCTGCGCAGAAACAGAAGATACACCGTGAGACATGTGATGGTGGCCCCGAACCCAGCACTCGGGCAAAGTGTGGTAGAAGGCCATTCAGCCTGAGCCTATCTCTTAGGCCCCGCCCTATCAACCCATTTATCTCCCTAAAACAGTGGATCTCAACATTTTTCTTTCCACTCACATACCCCCATAAGTATTCCCTATGCCATAGGTGCTCTGTGATTAGTAAGGGATTAAGATGGGATGCGGGTGGGAAGAAAAAGTTTGAAAACCACTGTTTTAATTGTCCCTCATTGACTCGTTATGTGCAGGGTTTCAGATCTCCAAAGGAAATGGGCCAATGACAATTTTTCTCAAGCTAAATATCTGAGTGACAATTGGGTCTAGAGCAGTGATTCTCAACCTTCCCACTCACATCCCAATATTTGTAAAGCACTTTCGGAGAGGTGATAAATAAACAAAATGCGGTGAGCTTCCTGATGGACCAATGTTTCTCCAGCCACGTTTCCTCATGGTTTTCATTATCAGCCGCAGCTGAGATGTAATGAGAGTTTGCCTCGCATGTGCGCACACGCAAGCACAAAAATCGCACTGGTGTGAAAAATCGCAAGCTGAAGCTGAAAAATTGTGCAAACCACACAAACCGACATCAATCGAAACTAAATGACCTCACACAAGGGACAAAAGGTCAGTTAGACAGGAAGGTCTGCTGGCACTGTGATTGTAGGCCAATACGAGAAACTCAGCCGGTCACTTAAACGGTTATGGCCCTCCTTCGGACTCTGGTCAAAGTTTATGGGCCCCCCCCCACCCCTGTGAAGCCGACAAGTTCTGCTTTCTTCCGTACTTCTACCGATGGCGTAAAAACGCAAAAATATGTTAATGTTACGCGAAGAGAAAAGAAGGCTTTTACTTAAATGTGTTGTCCCCACCCCCCACAATAGGGTGGAATGGCTGACCTAGGTGCTGTGTGACCTGCTGAGTTTCTCCAGCACTTTTGTGCATTGAAATATGGTCTTTAAAAAAAGCCTGGTATCCATGGATATTGGTATATGCCAGATAAATGGATTTTATGGTTGCTTGAGATTGTACATTACATGATTGGCAAATGAACTGCTGGGTTTGGGGGGGGGGGGCGTGCAAATTTTAAACTTGCGTGTCTTTTTGCCCATTTATTTTCTGTGAATTTTTTTTGGCAGTTGCTTGAACCTACCAGTTGCATGAATTCCGGATAACAGGGATTTCACAGTATAAACTTCACTTAAACATGTTAACATGACATTTTCACCTGGGATAAAGATACTGGCTTCATACCTACTCTATCAATGCCTTTTATAATTTTACAAACTTTTATTAGGAAGAAATACATCAGATACAGTACTTCCTCAAACTCGCTTGTACTCCAGACCAGAACTTGATCACATCTCTATTTTCAGCCAGGCCTTTCACTCCTTCCAGATACAAGTATCAGAGTCATGTTTTGCACCGAGGACCGGAGAACACAGTTTCGTTGGGCTGTACTTGTGCAATTGGGTGATAAATGAACTATTTATTGTCATGTAGTATAAGGCGGGCAAAGATTCACCAATTAGCATTGCCCAATGCCTCTTATAGTCAGAGAAAGAAAAGCAAAAGAGAGTCTCTCCCCCCCACCTTCCCCACCGCCAGAGCCTCCAGCCTCAGCAATACTCCAGTTCAACCCACTGGAAAGCTGAACCCAGATACGATGAGCGCTCAGGCCCCTTCGGAATTCTTCCTTGCCCCCTCAGCACCCTCTCGAATCCCGGTTCTCATGAGCCAGGCCGCAGCCTGGTGCAAGCCCCTTTTGACCTCAGGCCACCAGCCTGCGTGGATTCTTCGCCTGCAGGTCACCAACAGCTCGCCGCCCATGTCCGCTCTTCACCTCACCGTGGTCACCATCCTCGGGGTGATCTCCTCCTCGACGGGGTGGGGGGGGTGTGGTCTGCCCGTTACTGGTGCCCTGTTCCCAGTGAGTATACAACCGCTCCAGATCGCTGCCAATCACAGGCATCGCCATCTTGAGCCCAGTCCTCTTGGTTGCAGGATTTTATTTTTAAAAACTTTTATTTATGCAATGGTATCATGTGAGCATACAAACAAAATGCATAGATCACATAACAGATGTATACAGCACATCAATCTATCTTATTTCTGTTCTGTTCATAGAAGCAGTGAGGAAGTTTTTCAAAGCTTGCACTGGGATATTGGCCAGCTAGAAGCGGGCTGAAAGATGGCAGATGCAGTTTAATATTGATAAGTGTGAGGTGCTACATTTTGGTAAGAATATACAGCAAAGGTCCTACATGTTGAATGGTTGACAATTGAGAAGTGCAGTAAATCAAAGGGATTTAGGAATTCTGGTGCATAATTCCTTGAAAGTGGAATCACATGTAGATAGGGTGGTGAAGAAAGCTTTTGATATGTTGGCCTTCATAAATCAGAGTATTGAGTACAGGAGTTGAGATGTCATGTTGAAATTGTATAAGGCATTGGTGAGGCCAAATTTGGAATATTGTGAGCAGTTTTGGACACCAAATTATAGAAAGGTTATCAACAAAATAGAGAGAGTGCAGAGGAGGTTTACAAGAGCATTGGTTTCAGGGTTTGAGTTACGGGGAAAGGTTAAACAGGCTGGGACTTTATTTCCTGGAGCATAGAAGATTGAGAGGTGATTTGATCGAGGTATTTACAATTATAAGGGTCAGATAGAGTCAATGTGGACAGGCTTTTTCCACTGAGAGTGGGGGAGATTCAGACAAGGGGACATGGATTGAGATTGAAGGGGGAAAAGTTTAGGGGAAATATGAGGGGAAATTTCTTCATTCAGAGGGTGGTGGGAGTGTGGAATGAGCTTCCGGCCAAAGTGGTAGATGTGGCTCGATTTTAATATTTAAAGAAAAGTTGGATAGGTATATGGACGAGAGAGGTGTAGAGGGTTACGTGCTGGGTGCGGGAGAAGGTGTTAGGCATGGACTAGAAGGGGAAAACTGGCCTATTTCTGTGCTGTGATTGTTACATGGTTGTATAAGCATCACAGATTTGGGGACCTAATTAACCTTATTCTAACCAATACGCAGTCACCTACATATTTAACCATACACTTCTTCACATACCCACCGAGACACTTTCGATCTTAAGTAGGAGAGGGTCAGAATAAATCTGATTGAATTTATTGCTGAGTCATCCCTACTTGCAGACAATCACATCTGTATACATTACATGTAGAGCGCACCGGTCAAACTCCTCGCCACCAATGAGATTATGGAGAGGTTTTATCCTTAATCAATCTCAGTAACTTAGTATTACTGGTGACCACTTGATGTTAAAATCATCAGTCCTTAGTTGGAGTTTAGTTGTTATACTTTCCATACACTTTTTAATCTTTCCCTCCATTGTCCAGTCGTTTCAGATTTCTCCAAAGTACTGTCATCATCTTCTTTGAGATCAACAGCACCAACTCCATTAAACGTGCCTGGCTTTGGCTCTCTTTATCCACTGGAGACACTTCCAATATAAAATATTCTGGCTCCAGGATTTTTTTTTTTAAATACACCGTCGGCTCCTTTAGCAGACCATTTAAAGCCTGTACAGAGCCGATTACATTAAAACCCAGCAGTTGGACCCTGCGGAGCAGTGCTTTGTCACTGCTCCCCACTCTCCCCAGATCCGTACCAGCGGCAGACCTGCCGTTACAGCAGCTACATTGGGTTTTTTTTTGCTCTGCTTTCCAGATCCTCTCATCCCCTAAAAGGCCAGAACTCCCATGCCCATACTCAGTCACAAAATTGACCAGCAGTTAAAAGAGCAAACCTCACCTATCTGGATCTTCAGCCCCTCATCGTCACCGTCGGTAAAGATGTAAGTCTGACAGGGAAGGAAAGAGAAGACTGTTAGTCTCAGCTAAAGCAAGTCCACTGGAAAGGTGCTCCTCTTCCCGTCTGTTCCCACTTGACATCAGGAGGGTGCGAATGATCCAACCAGCAGGCATGTTTCTTTGGTGCCTTGGCCCGCACTCATCTCACAACCAGCCCCTTCGTAGCCTCAGGCATGTTCTGACCTGACAAAGTTAACATAGCTGGTTCAAATCTGTGTCCTGCGTGGGCTTTCCCCGGGTGCTCTGGTTTCCTCCCACCCTCCAAAAAAATGTATAGGGTTAGTCGATTAATTGGACACACAGGTGTATTTGGGTGGGGTCGGCTCGTGAGCCAGAAGGGCCTGTTACTGTGCTGTATCTCTAAAATAAATTAAATTAATCCCATGTTACATCTTCCAGCACCTCCCTCGTCTATATCCACAGTGATGTCTTTCAATTTCCCTCAATAAAGACATAGGATGCAAGGTTGGGCAGAAAAGTGGCAAGAGTTTTCAATCCGGATTAAGTGTGAGGTGATGCATTTTGGAAGGACAAACTTGAAGGCAGAGTACATGGTTAATGGTCGGTCACTTAAGAGAGTGGATGAACAGAGGGACCTTGGGGTCCAAATCCACACATCTCTCAAGGTTGCCGCACAGGTTTATAGGATAGTTAAGAAGGCCGATGGGATGCTGGGCTTCATTAGTCAGGGGATTGAGTTCAAGAGTCGAGGGGTCACGTTGCAAATCTACAAATCTCCGGTGAGACCACACTTGGAATATTGTGTTCAGTTCTGGTCACCTCATTACAGGAAGGATGTGAAAGCTGTGGAGCGGGTGCAGAGGAGATTTAGCAGGATGTTGTCTGGATTGAAAAATAAATCTTATGAGGTAAGGTTAGCAGAGCTGGGACTTTTGGAGCCTAGAAGGATAAGAGGTGACTTAACAGAGGTTTACAAGATTCTGAGAGGCGTAGATAGGGTGGACAGCCAGGGCAGGAGTAGCAAACACCAGAGGGTATTTGTACAAAGTGAAGGGAGGAAAGTTTAAGGGAGACATTTGGGGCATTTTCAGATTTCTCCAGAATACTGTCATCATCTTCTTTGCGATCAACAGCAGCACCTCCAGTAAACGTGCTTGGCTTTGGCTCTCTTTATTCACTGGAGTCACTTCCGATATAAAATATTCTGGCTCCAGAATTTTATTTTATTTTTTTAATACACCGTCGGTTCCTTTAGCAGGCCATTTAAAGCCTGTACAGAGCCGATGACATTTGAACCAGGCAGTTGGACCCTGCAGAGCAGAGCTTTGTCTCTGCTCCCCACTCTCCCCAGATCCATACCAAACACATATTTGTGGGTGCCTTGCAAGGTTGTGGTGGAAGTTGGAACAAAAGGGGCATTTAAGGGACTCAGGCAAATGGATGAAAGAAAAATATTGGTTTACTTTTATTTGATAGGAATAATTGAGTCAGCATGACATCAAGAGCCGAAATGTGCCATAATGTTCTATGTTCTAACCCCTCTCCCCCCACTTCTCCTCCTTCTCCCCTTCCCTCCCCTTCCCTCCTGCTTTGACGTGCCTTCCCTCGATACAAAGGTCTGCATGCCTCTCCCAGTCTCATCGCGCTGCACGTTTCAGTTAGCCGTGGAAAGGGGAGGGGGCTACATAAATGCAAGTGAAAATAAACGAAAAAAAGGGCTGAAGTTGATGGAGGTGAGAAGGAGGGGAAGGAGAAGGGGAGGAGGGAGAGGAAGGGTGGAGGAAAAGGAGGACAAAAAAGGAAAAGGGTGGGAAATGAAGAAGGTGAAAAGGAGGGGAAGGGAGGGAGGAGGATGGGGAGAGGGAAGAGAGGGATAAGCAACTTTCACATCCAGCAAGGCTTTAGAAGTCTGCTGCTCCAACACTGCCCTGAAGTTGATTAACAATCATCACACAAGCAAGAATTACACTCACCTAATCGCCCCCTTTGCCCATGTTCTGGCCTCACTCGGGAGGCAGAAGGGCAATGTCACGGAGCCACCCTGTGTCAGCGAGAGGGCGTTGGGGAGTGCGAGGGATCAACAGCACCGAGAGTCTACTGGCCTGTGTGTCTCAGATCCCTCCCGTCATTCTTTGCACCAGCCCCGCACTGAGGGGCCATCCGTCGCTTCTCCCACCTCCCAGCCAACCCCTCTCACGCCCATTGTTGCACTGGCATACGGTTTAACTGGCCGTCTCTCCACACCTAATGAGCTGAACAACCCTCCCTGAGGAGGCAGCATTGAATCAGTGTGAAACCCTTGCTAGTACAGGCAGCGGAGTACAAAGCTTGCTGCCTTCTCTGACTGGTTAATGCCCAGAATGATTAATTTTCCAGCAAGTTTCCCTTTCTTCTGCTTCACTTTGCGCCCCCACCCCTTTTTTGGAACCAGACACACCATCCTCTGACAATAAAGCCAACATCCCGCGAGCCCTCGTGGTAAAACAGGCACAATGTCAGTCCAAGTGCAGAGACAGGCCATTCAGCCCAACTGTTCCCTGCTGGTTTTACAAACACCTTGTCTATCACAACTGGCCCAAGGCACAGTCGTAGATTCAAACAGCATAGAAACAGGCCATTCAGCCCAACTGTTCCTTCTTGGCATTTTGTTCTCTTGGACCAGTGGTTTTCAAACTCCCCCTCTAAATTCACATTCCACCTTAAGTAATCCCTATTCCATCAGTGCTGTGTGATTAGTAAGGAATTGCTTAAGGTGAGATGCGAGTAGAAAGAAAAAATATGAAAACACTGTTTTGATCATCCTTAATTGAGTGTGGGTAGGTGAGAGAGAGAGTGGGGGGTGAGTCAGTGTGTGGGAGGGTGGGAGAGAGTGGGGGTGGGTGGGTGAGAGAGAGAGTGGGGGTGAGACAGTGTGTGGGTGGGTGAGAGAGAGTGGGGGCGGGTGGGAGAGAGTGTATATGGATGAGAGAGAGAGAGAGAGTGTGTGTGTGTGTGTGTGTGTGTGTGTGTGTGTGTGTGTGTGTGAGGGGAGGGTATGAATGAGGGTGAGGGTGTGTGCATGTACACTGGGGGGTGGGCAGAGTGTTGAAACCAAACTGAGGAACTGAAATTGCCCAACCAGTTTTCTGATTCTCAAAGATGAGGCAATGGTTTGAATCGGATGAACATCAGCTGACATCCTTTGCAAGAGGATACACCAAATGTCACGAGCTGTATCAGCAATGTTGAGGTATTGAAGATATCAATCTGTTCACCAGAAACCCAAATGGTGAGAGAGGGAACATTTTCCATTTCATGGCCTAGTTTGGCTCTCCTCTACTGCACTTCCGCTCTCTGTGAGACTTCCCCACCTCAGAGACAAAAATAAACACAAAATTGTCACGTATGTGGGCTCATATTCAACCTGCAGTAATTAAGTTCAGCACAAAACAAGCCATTCAGCCCTACTTATATCTGAAAGACAAATGGAGTAGGAAAACCGTTTTGAGCCTTTTTCTCCATCCTACACCAACGGTGAAGAGCAGAGTTCCATAGGGATCCTCTCTGATTTTTTTTAATGGCCCAAATCAGTGGTTCTCAACCTTTTTCTTTCCACTCACATACCACTGTAAGTAATCCCAATGCCATAAGTGCTCTGTGATTAGTAAGGGATTGCTTAAGGTGGGATGTGAAGTAGGGAACTGCTCTAGACCCAGTGACTGAAATATTTTGCTTGACAAAATTTGCCATTGGCCCATTTCCTTTGGAGCTCTGAAACCGTGCACATAACGAGTCAATTAGGGATGATTAAAACAGGAGTTCCTGAACTTTTTCTTTCCCCTTACTAATCACCGATGGCAGTAGGGAGTACTTAAAGGTGCGTGAGTGGAATGGAAAAGGTTGAGAACTGCTGGCCCAGATGAAGAAGTGGTCAGTAAGTTTGCGGATGCTACGGAGGTTGGAGGAGTTGTGGATGGTGCTGAGAGTTGTCGAAGGTTACATAAAGGATATAGACAGGATGCAGAGTTTGGGGGAAAAGGTGGCAGATGGAGTTCAATCTGGAAAAATGTGAGGTGATACATTTTGGAAGGACAAACCAGAGGCTGAGTACAAGGTTAGTGGTTGGATGAATAGAGGGACCTTGGGGTCCAAATCCATATATCCATCAAGGATGCTGCACAGGTTGATAGGATGGGTAAGAAGGCCTATGGAATGCTGGGCTTCATTAATAGGGGGATTGAGTTATAGAGAGGAGAGGTCACATTGCAACTCTACAAATCTCGGGTGAGACCACACTTAAGAGTATTGTGTTCAGTTCTGGTCACTTCATTACAGGAAGGATGTGGAAGGTATGGAGAGGGGGCAGAGGAGATTTACCAGGACGTTACCTGGTTTGGAAAATAAGTTATGAGGCAAGGTTAGTGGAGCTGGGACTTTTCTCTTTGGAGTGTAGAAGGATGAGAAGTGACCTAATAGAGGTGTACTAGATTATAAGAGCCATAGATAGGGTGGACAGCCAGCACTCTTCTCCCAGGGCGGGAATAACAAACACCACAGGACATGTGTACAAAGTGAAGGGAAGGAAGTTTAGAGGAGACATCAGGGGCAAGTTTTTTTTTAAATATAGACAGAGAGTTGTGGGTGCCTGAAACACCTTGCCAGGGGGTGGTGGTGGAGGCTGAAACATTAGGAGCATTTAAGAGACTCTTAGACAGGCCCATGGATGAAAGAAAAATAGAGGGTTGTGGGATTGAGAGAGTTTAGTATTTTTTTTAAACAATATGTGGGTCAACACAACATTAAGGGCTGAAGGGCCTGTGCTGTGCTATAATGATTTATGTTCTAATAATTCTAACAATTAGAATCTAATTAAAGGCAGGTGGAGCAAATATTTTCCCATTGTTTTCCTTGGAGTACGTACTGTTGTTGAGGCAGATCTTGGATGTTCAGTGGCAGAACCAATTTATGGCACGACGTTAACCTTGCCAGGCGAGTTGGTGAATTAGAGTCCAAGCACAACACTCTATGATCCGCCTGGTTACGTTAATCGTCTTCGGGAAAACGTGAGATTACTCCGACCTACTCCTACGCGGCAGGGGGTCACCTGCAGTGTATGTGCCAAATGCTGTACTCCTGTGTCCCTCCAGCAAGATGCTGGTCACAAAACACCTCAGGCCATTTACGATGGTCTTTTTCAAATCATACAACTTTCGTGATCGACAGGAATGGAAAAGCTGACATGGCGTATATCGATGCTCCACGTTCTGTGGCGGGGCTAGATTCAGAGGACCAGTTGTGCCCTTGCCAGTCAGACCGTGCATCGTCTGGCTTGCTCTATCGTACAAGGTCAGACCAAACTGTCAGCCCTCCGGACCACAACGTAGCAGGACAGTTCTAATTAGTCACCTCCTTGCATAGCTGGGCTGCAGCGGTCGCATACTTACCTGCACTGGGAGCGGTGCCGGCTGCCACAAGCAACACACGGGGAGTAATAGCTCGCATGCGCGGGTGTGCTAAGCATCAGTGTATGGATGGTAGATCCCAGACGCAGGCAGAGGGGAGTGAGAGTGTCAATATCACCCGTGTGGCAGTGAGCCAATGAAAAGGTCAGAGGGGTTTGGCTGGGTGGTGTTTGGGGAGTTGAAGAAGGTGTCTTCTGAAAATAAAGAAAGTCAACTCCATGGTGAAAGGAACAAGTGGGTGTACTCTTTGTTTGTGTGTAAGCTGGAGTAAATCAGTACTTCATTTTGCTGGGCTCCCAACTGGAGTGATCGGGTCGGTTTTTATTTTAGGTTTGCTGTACGTGCAGGATTTTAAATTTAAATTTAGACAGTAACAGGCCCTTCCAGCCTACAAGCCCATGCTGCCCAATTACACTCAATTGACATGCAGCCCCGGTACATTTTGATGGGTGGGAGGAAACCCTCACAGACACGGGGAGAACATGCAAACTCCTCACAGACAGCGCCGGGTTCGAACCCCGGTCGCTGGCATTGTAACCGTTACCGTGCTACCCTCTTTCTGGTTTCCCTTCTGCATAGCGACAGGTCAGTTTGGAGGAGCTGAGTGACCTTCCCTGTCCCTACATCCGGTTAGTACTGAGACGCAGGGCCACGGGCAGATATTCCCTTGGCGGAGATGGCATTGGGAGGAGGGTGAAATGTATTCTTGAGCATTTAAAGAAAGCCCAGTGAAACTCAGCGAAGTCACTTCCCGCCCTTTCCCCATTTGTCAGCCAAGTCAAGAGAAGTTTTTTTCAAAAAAAACCTGCAAATGCAGGGAAATTCAACTTAAAGCAGAAAATGATGTCAAAATGTCATCAGATCAGGCAGAATCCATGGAGAGAAATACAATCTCCACACACACGGTTGGTATAGCGGTCAGCGCAACACCTTTACAGCACCAGCGATCGGGACCCGGTTGGCATTCGAATCCCACGTCGTCTGTAAGGAGTTTGTACATTCTCCCCCTGTGTGCGTGAGGGCTCAAGTTTCATCCCACCATTCAAAACATACCAGGGGTGTAGGTTAATAGGGTGTAAGTTGGGCAGCACCGACTAGTAGGGCCAAATTGGCCTGTAACCATGCTGTATCTCTACATTTTTTTTTAAAACAAAATTTAAATTACAAAAAAATTTAAAACTTTGTTCTTAATGAAAGTGCTGGGCAGAACGGTTGGCGCAATGCAAATCCGGAACTATCCGTCAGGAGTTGTACATTCTCCCTGTGACTGTGAGAGTTTCATCCGGATGCTCCAATTTCCTTACGCTCTTCAAATTGTACAGGGATTAATTGTGGTATTTCAGCGGCACGGGCTTGTGGGCTGGTCGGGCCTGTTTCCATACTGTACGCACGTCTAAATGACACTCAGCAGGTTCCGTAGTGTCCATCAGAGGCAGGGATATTTAAACCAATGCTTCGGGCCCGAGCCCTGCATTAAGATATGAGCAAAATACCTTGCTCCAACATATCTATTCCCAAAACGAGTTCTTCAAGCCTAGATCATCTGAAATGTCCTCCTTTTTCCTCCATCAACTCAGCCCTTGATCATATCTTCTCCTCCATTTCCCCCAGATGTAACAAACACAGGATTCCCCTTATCCTCACCTACCACCACACCAGCCTCCGCAGTCAACACGTAATCATCCGTAATTTACGCCACAGAATCCCACCACCAGACACCTCTTCCCCTCCCTGCCTTCTGCCGGGACAGTTCCCTCGTCCGCTCATCCCCTCCCACTGATCGCCCCCTTGGGACCTCCCCCGTGGCCGCAGGAAGTGCCAAACTCGTGCCCACACCTCCTCCCTTACCACCACCACTCGGGGATCCCCAAACAGTCCTTTCAAGAGAAGCAACGCTTCACTTGTGTATCTGTGGGAGTTCACCTAAGGCATCCGGTGCTCGCATTGCAGCCTCCTCTACGTAGGAGAGACTGGATCACTTCGCTGAGCACCTTCGCTCTGTCCACATCAGCGACAGGAACCTCCCAGTGGCCAACCACTTCAATTCTGCGCCCCAAGCCCACTCCCCACATTCCGCTGTCCATGGTCTCATGTACTGTCTAAACAAGACCACTAGCAAATTAGCAGAGCTTTTTTTTTAATTTAGATGTATGGCATTGTAACAGACCTTTTTGGCCCACATGTCCATGCTGCCCAATTTACACCTCCTTAACCTACACCCTCGGTACAGTTTTTTAAAAATTCCACTGGGCAGTGTCCAACGGGACGGCATTAACATCATCTTCTCCGGTTTCTGCTAACCCACTTACTGGTTCTCTTCCCCATCTCTGTCTTCATTCCTACATATCTCCACCCCCTTCCCTCTCTATTCAGAGCCACCCCCCCCCCCCCCAGCTAGTGTGCCCTCACTCCCTAATCCATTTCCTGCGGTGCTCCTCCCTCCCTCCCCCCCCCCTATTGTTTGGTTCGGGGGCCTGCCTACATTTTGCTCAAACATTGATGAAGGGCTTAAGTACATCTTCTTCTTTGCTACATCATTTCTCCAGTGTTTTTTTTTAATCAACAGCAAAAAAAGCTGGCTTCACTCCACCTTTACTGCCTGATTTTGCTGAGACTTGTCTCTCCCTAGAATCAGCCTTGGTGAAGAGTTTCGACTTAGGAAGCCCCTACAGATGCTGCTCGACCCACTAAGTAGATTTTTTCAAACTACAATTATTTTAATTATCTTTTCTCTCCGACACAGTTAACCTGGCTGTAAATACAAGAGAAATCAAGTGAAAAGGCTCTGTAAACGTTGAGATAGTAGTAAAATAACCGAATTTCACACTGGCACCTCACCCTAGTAATATACCGGTTAAAGGGCCAGTGTGAACGCTCGCGAATCGGCACGCAGGTGTCAAATCACCCCGCCTGCGAGCCGGACGGGACAAGGAGACACATGTAACACACACCTGCTTCCAAGCTCTTGAGATCCAAGTTTGCAGAAGCAGTTCCAGCCTGGATTTGTGGAATCTGTGCGTAGTTTTGACGGCGATGAAAACCTCTCTCAGCTCCACCTTGCGCTGCCAAGGCACCCGCCCCGAGAGACTGGTACCCCCGGCTTTCAGCCCCGGTTGGATAGCTCCAGGTAGCGAGCTGGGGTCGGCATCCTGGCCGCTCGCAGCGACGGAGAACCGGCCGCCTTTCACCTTGACCCCGCCGCCTTCTCGCCTCCGGTAATCCACTAAAAGCAGCAGGAGCAAAGTGACTGTGGCCCCAGAGAGGGTGGGGAAAGTCCTCTTGAAGCAAGAACGCATGCTACTTCCAGTTCTAACACGATGGGAGCAGGTTGTCCATCGCTGAATGAAACAACATTGGTTTGGAGAATTTCTCCTCTCTCAGAAGTGGATTTAAAATTAAAAGTCATGGATCAGCCTCGATCTTGGTAAATGCAGGTTTACCAATAATTCGGAATTAAAATATCTCACCATATTTTATAAAATTAAAAAGGGCACATAATATTTTATTTTTTGTTTGTTTTCAGACAATAAGTTAATGCAACAGCGCTGATAACCAAGCGGCTGCTCGCTGGCCGGACCGAACGAACCACCTGCCGCTTCCTCCCTCCCACTTTGTCACCACTTGTAGCAATTTTTTTGTATTGTGTCAATTTCAGGAACCAATCAGAGAGCGGAGGCTACAAGCCCCAGAGTGGCATCGAGGATGAGCCAATCGCGTCAGAGTTCAAGAAAGAAGGGGCGGGGCTACAGACTGTGTGCGTGTCTGGGTTTAACCCTTCGGAGGCTTGCAGGTCCCCAACTCTGGTGCAGGGCTTCTGAGTTTGGAGCAGTGGGAAAGAAGGGTTCAGCATCATCAGAATTTATGGTCGTGAACATTTGTTGTTTTGAGGCAGCATTACAGTGCAAACATTTCTATAAACCACCTTACCAAATATTACAAGTAAAATAAAAATAAGACAAATTAAGAGTGTCTGTGGTCCATCTGGCAGCGGGGAAGAAGCTGTCAGTGCTCACCTTTAGGATCCTGTATCATTTTTTCCTGATGGTTGCAGAGGGGTATGGCCTGGGTGGTGAGGATCTTCGAGGATAGAGGCCGCTTTCATAAGACACAGCCTCATGTAGATGTCCTCGATGGAGTGAAGTCTGGTGCCTGTGACGTCGCAAGCTGAGTTAACAACCCTCTGGCATTTATTCTTTTCCTGAGAGTTGGCGCCTCTGTACCAAGCCGTGATACAACCAGCCAGAATGCTCTCCACGGTACACCTGTAGAAATTTTCAAGAGTTTTCGGTGACGTACCGAATCTCCTCAAATTCCTTACACAGTATAGCTGCTGACGGGCCTTCATCGTGACCTGGAGGCTCCAGGACGGATCCTCAAGCATGATGGCACCGAAGAATTTGAAGTTCTTGACCCTCTCCACCGCTGACACCTCAATGAAGACTGGGTTGTGTTCTCCTGATTTTTTCCTAGAGACTGCAATCATCTCCTTGGTTTTTGCTGACATTGAGTGTAGGGTTATTGTTGTGACACCATGCAACAAGCTGAGTTCCTGGGTGTCAACATCTCTGAGGACCTATCCTGGGGCCTCTGCATCGATCACCAGCGGCTATACTTTCATGAGAAGTTGGAGGAGATTTGGTCTGTCACTAAAGATTTTTGCAAATTTCAGCAGGTGTACCGTGAAGAGCATTCTGTCTGGTTCCAACACTGGTGCAGATGAGCCAATACACAGGACAGGAAAAGACTCCAGAGAATGAAACATGAAAGTCTGCCGATGCTGAGATTGTAGTTAAAAATGCTGGAGAAACTCAGCCGGTCTCACGGCGTCCATGGGAGGTAAAGATATATTACCAATATCTCGGGTTAAGCCCTTCTTCAAGGTATAAGCAAAAAGCAGGTAGGCATCTTAATCAAAGACCAGAGAGAAAGGGGGATGAATGAGAAGGGTAGGAGGCTAGACCAACAACCAAATGGGGTTCATTGGATATGATAAGAGGAGAGGTGAGAATTAATTTTTAGCTCTGTGAAAGGAGACCGAGGAAAAAGGGGAGAGAGACAGACAGACAGAACTAGGAGGAAGACACGGGGAAGAAGAAGGCGGGGGGGGTTCTTAGCGGAAACCGGAGAAGTCAACGTTAATCTCATCTGGTCAAATCTGAACTACAGAGTTGTGAACTCGGCCAGCGCCAGTCTCCACTCCATCAAGGACATCGACAAAAGGTGGTGTCTTAAGAAAGCGGTCACTATCCTCACCACCCAGGCCATGCCCTCTTCACTCTGCTACCATCAGGAGGGAGGTACAGGAGCCTGAAGGCAAACACCCAGTGGCACAAGGACAGTTTCTTCCCCTCCACCACCAGATTTCTGAATGGACAATGAAGCACAGAAACTGCCTCACTTTCTCTTATTTTTGCACTAATTTATATACTTTTAAATGTAATTTTATAGAAACTTTTGCACTTTGATGCTGCTTTAAAACAGAACATTTCATGACATGTTCATGATAATAGATTCTGAGAATGTAGCAAGACTTACAGAGAGTCAGGACAGAAGAGGCACTATGGATGAGACACTATTAATTTATCATTTGTGCCCACAGGACCCTCAAAGTTGGTGCACAGTTTGATTGTGTTGTTATGAAGATGTCTAGCCTTTCATTAACCATGGGATCATGCGACCATGAGGTAATGTTCCAGTGATATAAGACCTTGGTTAAACTCCACTTGGAATATTGTATACAGTTCTGGTCACCTCACTACAGACACGATGCAATAGAGAGGGTGTAGAGGAGCTTTACAAAGATGTTGCCAGGGGTGGTCGGTCAATTGAGTGAAATTGGACCGGAAGGGCCTGTTACCGTGCTATATGTCTAAAAATCTTTTAAATGTAGACACAGCACGGTAACAGGCCCTTTCGGCCCACGAGTCCGTGCCTCCAAATTAACCTACACCCCCAATACCTGTCGAACGGTGTGAGGAAACCGAGTGTAATGGAGGATTAAAACCATGTGTCCAGATACTTTTTGCTTATGTGGAACTGACGACACTGGGTCCACACTCAGGTCACCTTACTTTCAGAACTAGCAGATGTAATTAAACTCAGCCATGGGGATTTATCTGAAGATACACTTTGAAATGGAATTCCACTGTGAGGCCCAGGGAAAGCAGTTGTCAAATGCAACACTCTGAAATTGATGAATTGGTCACCAAGCGTTGATAAGTATAGTTGGGAAGGGCTTGCATATTGTAGTGTGAAATCAGCTTTTGAATTTGAAATAAACATTTGTATAAACTGAACTGCTCTCGGTGTGTGTGTCTATTTTCTTTCGGTAGCTCAAACACTGTGACCAATCTAAAACGAACAAAATGAGAGGTATAAGTTTACCCAAGACAATTGGCGCAGCGAGCAGGGTTGGTCTCAAGATGTTTCGCCGAAAGAAAGAGGTGAGCCCTGTGCAGTTCTTGATTCCTGGATGGACTTCCAAAGACGATAGGTTTGGCATGTTGGCCAATACCCTGTCTTTGTTGGGATCACCCATTAGTTGGGATGAGAAGTTAGACCCATCAAGTGCACCTCTGAGAGAGCAGGTTGCCACTCTCCTTCGAGAAAGTAAATTTCCTGATAAAAAGGGGACGCTGACGGATGGTTTTTGGTTGCTGGCCACAGCCTTACACCACTCCGTTCAGTGTGAAGCAGAATCAGTTCAAAGAGAAGTAGAATCTCAGTGCAAGAGAAAGCAATTAGAGGAGGAGCTAGAATCCATGCGACAACGCTGTTCCATGATGAGCGAGATTGTTCGCACCAGTCAGGACAGAGCCAAAGAATGGGAAGATAAGCATGTCCAAACGATCTGCCGTAATATTAAACTCCAGCAACAGCTCTATGCAGATAAGGAAAGGCATGGAGTAGAACGCGATCCATATCGTATTCCTGCCATGATAAGGAATGGTGACGATCCTGATGTAATTGAGGATTGGGATGGGAATATCTGGAATGACAATGGTAATAATCCAGATTCTCCTCAGCATGTGTCTAACATACTACCCTCTCCACCTGCTGTTCACGCCCTCCCCATAAGGCAGCAGACTTCCCAAACAGATGGAAGGGGGGGATGATGTAAGGGTAGAGATTGAAGATAGATACCCCAGTCTCCCATGTGGACCCAGGGGAAAATACCCAAACCCCTGCTTATGCTCTATGGCCTACTCCCTCTACGGGATGGCCTCGACCTCCTCCCCTAGACTGGGTGGAGGGCCCTGTGGGCCAAAGTGGGAACAGGGGTCGGAAGCAGTCACTGATACGTGACTTCTCTGTAAAAGAGCTGGCTGCCATTGGAGATCGATTTAGGCAAAAGGCAGGAGAAACTCTGGCGGCCTGGCTCCTGCGTGTCTGGGAACAAGGAGGGGGTAATGTATTTTTAACCCCTGAGGAATTGTTGGGATTAGGAACATTGTCTACTGATATCAGGGTCACTGCTGAGCTGCGGGGTAGAGGGAGAGAGGTGGATTACTTACTACTCTAGGGGATGCCCTGCTACGAGTATACCCATCACCAGTAGATTGGGATTTACATTTACAGAACAATTGGAGAACCCCAGAGGAGGGTATAGCAGCAATTCGTCAGCAGGCCCTGGCCTCTGCCTTGTATGCAGGGCATTTGAGGCTATGGGTACATGGGGGGAGCCCTGATGAAGAGATATCACGGCCGGAATGCATACCAGATTGGTTCGTTCCGCCCAACCCACCACACGGGGATTGGTTCTGTCCGTAACTAGTCCGCTAATTGGGCACCCTGTGTCTGAGGCGATGCACGCCTTATCTGGGCTTTGAGAATTAGAGTTGGGAGGTAAAATCCACTCATGTACAGCCCAGGTTAAATCAGACAAGCAGGATGAAAAGAGAGGGGCTGCTACTAATAATGGACCGACAAGAAAGGACCTTTTTCTAACCTTGTTAAAGTAAGGCGAAACTATAAGTGATATTGATGGGAAACCTACTGCAGTCCTTTATGCCCTTTATAAGAGAAAAGCAGGGGAACATCATCCCCAGCTGCTGAGTCCTCCTGGCCCAGCTGTGCCCTCTGCTCCCACTGCTGCTTCTATCGAGCTGGCTTCTCCCGCTCCAGTTACTCGTGATGAGGTAAAACAATGGGTTAAACAGCTCGATAGAAGCAGCAGTGGGAGCAGAGGGCACAGCTGGGCCAGGAGGACTCAGCAGCTGGGGATGATGTTCCCCTGCTTTTCTCTTATAAAGGGCATAAAGGACTGCAGTAGGTTTCCCATCAATATCACTTATAGTTTCGCCTTACTTTAACAAGGTTAGAAAAAGGTCCTTTCTTGTCGGTCCATTATTAGTAGCAGCCCCTCTCTTTTCATCCTGCTTGTCTGATTTAACCTGGGCTGTACATGAGTGGATTTTACCTCCCAACTCTAATTCTCAAAGCCCAGATAAGGCGTGCATCGCCTCAGACACAGGGTGCCCAATTAGCGGACTAGTTACGGACAGAACCAATCCCCGTGTGGTGGGTTGGGCGGAACGAACCAATCTGGTATGCATTCCGGCCGTGATATCTCTTCATCAGGGCTCCCCCCATGTACCCATAGCCTCAAATGCCCTGCATACAAGGCAGAGGCCAGGGCCTGCTGACGAATTGCTGCTATACCACAATAGCATGTGGTCCTGGAAGCCCCCGAACCCTTCTGAAGCCTGAAGGTGTGGGCAGGATTCCCGTGTCTACTCCATCGAAACACAGCGCGCACACGAGGATCCGCGGCCCTACATACTGTTAACAATCCACTGGGGTGGGGGTAATGATCTCCAATACTTGGCTTTGGTTGACACCGGTGTAGAGCACTCGGTGATTCCTGGTAACCCCGACCTCTGGACTGGACCGGCCTTTCGAATAGAGGGGTTGGGAGGAGCGGTCACCCTGGCAAAGAAAATAAAAGTCTGTGCCACAGTGAGTGATAGCCCATCCCCTGTCTGGTTACCTGCCCTGGTGGCTGCTACTGACGAGTGTATCTTGGGTATTAATATGTTGGCCGGTTCGGCCCTTAATACTAGCCAAGGGGGATTTGAATTTGGAATTCGAACTATTACAAAAAAACTAGTAGTGGGTCAGGCTAAGTGGGATCCTGTGATGCTGCCACCCCCCCCCCCATGAAACCAGTGTGCATTCCACAATATTGTCTCCCTGGGGGCAGGAAGAGATTACTGCCGCCATCGATGCTCTGCAAGAAGAAGGGGTAGTGAGGCCTGCAACGTCGCCCTTTAATAGCCCTGTTTGGCCAGTCCAGAAGCTGGACGGCTCCTGGAGAATGACAGTCGATTATCGTTTTTTGAACAAACATGCCCCACCACTTGCTTCGGCAGTTCCGGACATTGTTACCCTTATTAAAAACATTGCTACTGGGAACTCAGGAACATGGTATGCTGTCATTGATCTCGCTAATGCCTTCTTCAGTATTCTTATAGCTGAGGACTCACAGGATCAGTTCGCCTTTACCTGGAAGGGGCACCAGTATACCTTCACCCGCCTCCCTCAGGGCTATGTACACTCTACCACTATTTGCCGCAGCCTAATTGCCCGTGATTTGGAGACGGTGCCAGTATCGCCTTCCCTCTCAATTCACCATTATATTGATGATGTGGCCTCCTGGAGCCTCTGGCAGAAACAAGAGGGTCACCGAGTCCCACTGGGATTCTGGTCATGTTCCATGCCCGAGGCTGCCACTCGTTATTCTGCTTTTGAAGAACAGATACTAGCCTGTTACTGGGCCCTGCTAGAGACTGAAAGAATGACAGGCGATGCAGATGTTCAATTGCGACCTGCACTTCCTGTAATGAATTGGGTCTTGGCTAATGATGCTAATCTAAAGATCGGGCGGGCTCAGCAGTCTTCTATTGTTAAATGGAAGTGGTATATTCGGAGTCGTGCGACCAGAGGGCCTGAAGGGGTGGACCGCATACACGAACAGGTGGCTGATCTTCCGTCTCGTCATGAGGATGTTGAACCCGCCTTGCCCCCTCCTTTACCCCCTTCACCAGTTCAGTGGGGTAAACCATATGATTCGCTCACTCCAGCTGAACAAGAGGATGCCTGGTTTACTGATGGTAGCAGCCGGTGGGTGAAAGGAAAGCAAAGTGGAAGGCGGTGGTTACCATCCCAGGTCAGGAACTCACTTATCGGAGGAGGGGGATGGTGGATCCAGTCAGTATGCTGAGTTGAAGGCAGTCACTTTACCACTAGATCCCCATGATCACCCTCTTCGCCTGTTTACTGATTGCTGGGCTGTGGCTAATGGACTTGTGGTATGGATGCCTGATTGGCAAAAGAACAACTGGATGATACATGACCGCCCAGTATGGGGCAAAGAATTGTGGCAGCTGTTGTGGGATGCTTCCCACCACCGTGAGATAACCGTTTATCACGTTGATGCCCATACCAATATGGCGACTAACATGGCACAACATAATGCAGTAGCAGATCAGCTTGCCACTATCAGCCGTGCTGATACCGTCCCCCTGGCTCGATGGGCACAAGAACAGAGTGGTCATTTGGGGGCGAAGGGATCAGCTATGTGGGCCCGTACACATGCTTTACCCGTCCATCAGGATGATGTACGCATGGTCGTACGTACATGCCCAGAATGTCAGCTTGTGAAGTTCCATACCGTTCCACCTGGTCCGCATGGCCGAATAAAACGGGGTGCTCACTCAGCTGCGGTCTGGCAAATTGATTACATAGGCCCCATGCTAGACTGTATGGGTAAACATTACATCCTAGTAATGGTTGACACCTTTTCGGGCCTGGTTTTTGCTTTTCTCACCAAGACGACTGACCAAGCTAGCACTATCCAAGGACTAAACCATTTGATTTATCGTTATGATGTTCCAGAGGAGATTCACTCTGATAATGGCTTGCACTTCTCTGGGAAAGCAATCTGTGATTGGGCAAATGACAACGGTATTTTATGGGTTCACCATATTCCTTATTACCTGCAGGCTGCCGGGTTAGTTGAACGAATGAACGGCTTACTGAAGGAACAAATTCGTATGTTAACACCACTGGGGACCCAGAAGGGGTGGTGCCATGTGCTGCAGCAGGCAGCTGACAATTTGAATCATCGCCCTTTAAAAGGAGGTACACCTTTCCACCGACTTCTTCACGCTCCTGAACTACAGCCTATTCCAGAGGAAAAACAGTCATTGCCCCCCATTCCCGAACTAGAGAATGTCGGACAAAAGGTATGGGTGGCACCACCAGGTGCCCTCCTGTAAAAGGGGAAATAGTGACACCTGCCCAGGGTAACCCTCGGTGGGTAGCTATTGAGGGACAGGATGATTTAGTCTGTTTAAACACTGAACGCTTACGGTATCATGAGTGACATGTGTCAGGCTTCTTTTTTCCAGGTTCTCCATTTTACACTCCTGGTGATCTGGCTTAACAGCTGCTTTGATGGCAGCAATTGGATTTGTAATGTCGAGGACGTTCCGAGGGAGTTCCCCGTGGGAAACACGGTCCGATGCATTACACCAAGGAAGTCCTCGGTCATCCGCCTCAAGTGCAGCTTATATAAATATGTTATTGTTCAGCATGTTTCAAAATCTGTTCGTGAGCTCCAGTATCTGGGTATTGTGGCCAACAAGGATAATTTGAGCTTTGGTTGGAATCCTTTCTCATGGCTAACTGCTACATTTGGGGGAGTGGGCCACACTATCCTCCGTTGGTTGCTCGTGTCATTGCTTATCTTTGTAATTGTTGTTTGATTTCTCTTTTTTTACTCCCTCTGTACTCAAATACTGGTTAGGCCTCGCAAATGACAGATTGTGACCAAGGGGTGGAATGTAATGGAGGATTAAAACCATGTGCCCAAATGCTTTTTGCTTATGTGGAACTGACGACACTGGGTCCACATTCAGGTCACCTTACCTTCAGAACTAGCAGATGTAATTAAACTCAGCCATGGGGATTTATCTGAAGATACACTTTGAAATGGAATTCCACTGTGAGGCCCAGGGAAAGCAGTTGTCAAATGCAACACTCTGAAATTGACGAATTGGTCACAACCTGTCTTGCTCAAGAAGTTTTAATAAGTCTTTGTATCTACGAGATAAACCAGGAAATCATAACATCCTGGTTCCATAATAATTAATCTTCTAAATTGTAGAATATAATGTTCAGTTTTGATTTTGACTGACAAATGTTAGAAGGAGTAGGCGCATGATTAATTGTTTTTGGGGTATAAAAGTCTGTGGTCCTGCTGCTGAAGTTTAGACTCTCCGAGAGGTGGGAACACCCCTTGTCAAGAAGGAAGAACAGCCAGAGTCCGAGCAACGTCCCGGTCAGGGGAGGTGGAGAAGCTGCTACCGGCGCCCTGACAACCTACTACAAGTGTGCAGTCGTTGCCTCGCTTCGGCAGTTGGGACCAGTCCAAGCGTTGATAAGTATAGTTGGGAAGGGCTTGCATATTGTAGTGTGAAATCAGCTTTTGAATTAGTAATAAACATTTGTATAAACTGAACTGCTCTCAGTGTGTGTGTCTATTTTCTTTCAGTAGCTCAAACACTGTGACCAATCTAAAACGAACAAAATGAGAGGTATAAGTTTACCCAAGACACCGAGTCCCTTGGGCAAAACCCACGCAGGCACAGGGAGAACGTACAAATTCCTTACAGATGGTGTGGGAGTTGAATCCTGGTCCCAATCATAGGTGCTGTGAAGGCGTGGTGCCCACTGTTACATCAACTAACCAATACGCAGGACCATGAATGGCAGACAGTCTCCCTCCCTCCCTCCCCCCCCCCCCCGCCCCCCAACCATCAACGTGATATACCAGAATTGTAGTCTGAAGAGGGCGTGGAAATCATTGAGGACCCCCTTCCACCCCACACATGGCATCTTTTCGCTGCTCCCATCAGGGAAAGAGATGCAGGAGCATCAAAGCCAGTGCCATGAATTTTATGAACAAATATACCAAACTGAGAACAAGGGGAAAGATGATAAAATAGAGGAATTTTTAGCTAAAATTGAACTGCCAAAATTGCAAGAGGAACAAAACAAACTAATAAAACCATTTGAAATAGAGGAAGTACAGGATATATTAAAAAAGCTGCCGAACAATAAAATACCAGGAGAGGGTGGATTTCCAGTAGAATTTTATAAAACATTTAAAGAGTTATTAATTCCTCCTCTCCTGGAAGTAATGAACCAGGTAGAAGAAACATAAAACTTGCCAGATTCATGTAAGACAGCAATAATTACAGTAATACCAAAGATGGGGAAAGATCCACTAACACCAGCATCATATAGACCAATATCCCTACTTAACTCAGATTATAAGATAATAGCAAAATTATTAGCAAATAGATTGGCCGACTGGGTACCAAAAATAGTAAAACAAGGTCAAACTGGATTTATTAAGAAAAGATGAATAGCGGATAATGTCTGTAAACTTATTAATCTAATTCATGCAGTTCAAGGAAATAAAAAACCAACAGTGGCTGTTGCTTTAGATGCAGAAAAAGCCTTTGACAGAGTAGAGTGGAACTACTTATTTAAAGTATTACAGAAGTTCAATCTACCAGAAAAATATATTAATTGGATTAAAGCATTGTATAATTGACCGTTGGCGAAGGTAGCAGTAAATGGATATGTATCGAATCAATTTAAATTAAGTAGGTCAACTAGACAGGGATGTCCATTATACCCCCCTCATTGTTTGCCTTAGCAATAGAACCTTTGGGAGAACTGATAAGAATAGAAAATAAACTTAAAGGGATAAAAATAAAGGAGAAGGAGTATAAAATCAACTTATTTGCAGATGACATCATAGAATACCTAACAGAACCAGAGATATCAATAAAAGAATTACATAAGAAATTGATGGAATATGGAGAAATATCGGGGTACAAGATCAACGCAAATGAAAGTGAAGCGATGCCAATTAATAATGCGGATTATACAGAATTTAAAAAAGAAACATCATTTAAATGGCAAACACAAGCAATTCGATACCTAGGTATCAGGTTAGATAATAACTTAAGCCACTTGTTCAAACTAAATTATCAGCCACTAGTAAAGAAATTGCAGGAAGACTTAGAACATTGGAAAGAATTACCGCTAACATTGATAGGGAGGGTAAACTGCATTAAAATGAACTTGTTCCCAAGGATACGATACTTATTTCAAAAGTTACCAATTCCCTTAACAGAATTTTTTTTTATGAACTAAAGAGAATAAGGAAATTCTTGTGGAAAGGGAGGAAACTGATAGTAGCGTTCGATAAATTAACAGAGAGGTATAACCAAGGTAGTTTGCAGTTACCAAATTTTAGAAATTATTATAGAGCCGCACAATTAAGGTATTTATCAGATTTTTACCAGACAAGGGAAAAACCAGACTGGACTAAGATAGAACTAGATAAAATAGGGGAGAAGGTACCGGAACATATACTTTATAAGTGGGATGAAAAGTTGGTGTAATATAAAAACTCACCAGTACTGCATCATTTACTTAATACATGGAAGAATATCCACTTAGAAAGGAAAAAAACAAATTATCAAATACCAAAATTATTATTGATGCAAAATCCACTAATCCCTTTTACAATAGATAACCTTTTCTTTAGAGAATGGGAGAGAAAAGGAATCAAAAGAATAGAAAATTGTTTTTTGGGAAATAATTTATTAACATTTGAACAGTTGAAGTACAAATATGGAATAACTCACGGTACAATGTTTGTTTACACATCACCAACTGAAAGCTTATTTAAAGGATAAATTGGGAAACAGATTGAGATTACCTGAAGGAAGCAGCTTTGAATATGTGATTACAGACACAATGATAATTAAAAGATTTATAACGAACATGTACATTAAGCTGCAAGATAAGGAAAATGAAATAAACTATAAACCTAAACAGAAGTGGGAAAAGGATTTAAACATAAAGATAAAAAATGAAGTATGGAAAATGTTATGTTCTGGAACTATGAAGAATACAATAAATTCAAGGTTACGCATGATACAGTATAATTGGTTACACAGGTTATATATCACTCCTCAAAAGTTAAAAGAATGGGATCCAACATTATCAGATAGATGTTTTCGCTGTAAGAAGGAAATGGGAACAACATTACATGCAATTTGGGCATGTGAGAAAGTGAAAATGTTTTGGGAAGAACTAAATCAGATATTAAATAAAATCACAAAAAAATAACATACCAAAAAAATTCAGAGATCTTTCTTTTAAGTAACATAAGAAGTAATGAATTAGGCCTCAAATTGGATAAAGTGCAAAAAAGATTCATTATGATAGCCTTAGCAGTAGCAAAAAAATGTATAATGTGAACTTGGAAAATGGAAGAGAGCCTGAGAATACAGCAATGGTACATGGAAATGAATAAATGTATTCCATTGGAAAAAATAACATATAATTTAAAAAATAAAGTCACATTATT
Organism: Narcine bancroftii; assembly: GCF_036971445.1. NCBI lineage: Eukaryota > Metazoa > Chordata > Chondrichthyes > Torpediniformes > Narcinidae > Narcine > Narcine bancroftii. The sequence continues at coordinate 61,031,827 of NC_091481.1, read as the reverse complement.
TGAACAAATTTGGGAACCATACATGGAACATAACAGAGAGAGCTTGCCTAGGACCTCCATCCCCAAAAATGATAAGAAGACAAAACGACTAGATTCAGTGTGTAACAAATAGATGACGCATCTGTAATGCGTGTCAAAAGAACTAAAGACTTGTTGATCCAAACCAAGGCTTTTAACTGAAAGACTGGAGCATATCACAAGTAGGTCGACCAGTCCAGAATGACCTGTTCTGGCTAGGAGCAATCCTTGAAGACCTGCCAGAAGATGTGGCTACTCTCTCAGCCAATCACAGTCATCCTATAGTACCATCTGTACATATACACATATACACATTGGTGATAGAATGTGTACTCTCACAGCATCTTTCTTGTTTATTTTCCTTTGTGTGAAGATATTGTTTTATGGTTTTATTGTATTGTATATTTGAATATTTATGGGTTTTGGATGGGGGTGGGAAGAGGGGAGGGAGGGAAAGGGGGAGAAAAGGGAGAAAATGCCATTGTGTAAATTTAATGAGAAACGTTTGTACATAGATTGATTGATATGGTTCACAGTGTGAAAAATAAAAAAATATTTTAAAAAAGCCAGCGCCGCCAGGCTGAGGAACAGCTTCTTCCCACGGCCAGTGAGAATGCCTTACGACCAAAGGAACTGCTCACACTGACCCTCCGAGACACTCACATTGTCAAAACAATATTTATTTATTTGTATAGATGAATACTTGTCCTCTGTGCGACTGCAGAGGCTGTGGGAGTGCTGGAGGCCAATCGATGGGACTCTGGGAGGACTTTCTCTTGCTTCTCTTTGTCTGCAAGGGGCAATGCTAATGGCAAATGTTCGTCTGCCTCATGACAAACTAAAGACAATATTACATTTCTGTGTTATGCCACGGCAATAAATTGTATCTAATCTGATCTGAAATTTAAATAAAGACAATTACAATGGGCTGAGGTCGGAGACAGGAAAAGTTTGAAAAGCGGAACAGCTGACATTGAAGGAGAGATGTATGAGGATTGAAGTTCGACAGGAAGGATACAATGTCTGTGGCTAACCGAAGAAGTAAAGGCTGGGCCCTCAAATGAAAGAAGGGGCAGCTAGTGTTACGAAGATTAGCGGTAAGCCGGAGAATTGGGGAAATGGCAAAAGCCAGCATCGGACGGCTGAAAAAGTTACAGAGGGAGAAGATTAAAGCCGAATGAACAAATGCATATAAAAATAGATAGTGACAGATTCGGCAGGTATTCAGAGCAACTAACGTAAATCTTGGAAGAACAGAGATTCTAAATAATTAGTTTGGATCAATATTCATGGTTGAAGACACTAAAAACCTCATTAATCACAGATAATCAAGAAGTTGCATATCAGGAGAAATTTAAAACAATTAGTTTGATCTGGACACTGGAGAAAACAACCTGATCTTTACCTAGAGTTATAATGGACATAAGATATGGAAGCAAAAATAAGCTGTTCAGCCCATTGAATCTGCTCCACCATTCAATCATGAGCTGATCCATTTCCCCACTCAGCCCCACTGCCTGGCCTTCTCCTCATAACCTTTGATGCCCCCAGCTAGACAAAAACCTATCAATCTCTGCCTTAAATACACCTGATAACCCGGCCTCCACAACCGCCTGCAGTAACAAATTCCACAGATTTACCACCCTCTGGCTGAAGAAATTCCCCCACATCTCCGGTCACTGCAGAGAGTTGTGAACTCGGCCAAGGCCATCACAAGCATTCCTCCATCGAGGGCATCTACTCAAGGCGGTGTCTTAAGAAAGCAACCACTCTCCTCAAGGATCCCCTACCACCACCTAGGCCATGTCCTCTTCACTCTGCTACCATCAGGAGCCTGAAGACGAGCACCCAGCGGCACAAGCTTCTTCCCCTCCACCATCAGATTCCTGAATGGACAATGAAGCACAAACATCACGTCACTTTCTTAAAATGCAATTTAATGCAATATTTGCACCTGTGGCGCTGCCTCAAAACAGCGAATTTCCTGATATGTTCATGACAATAATTCTGATTCTGTGTTTGTCCCACTGATAAGGCCATTCATATCCCCTCTGCTCTTCAATAAACCTTGGGCTCCACATGGACTTCAGCCAACTTCCCCTAACTATGTCAACTCCTCGTGTGATCATCCAGGCATTGCTGCAGCTCATCTCTTCACTCCCAAAAGGAATGAGGAAGTGCCCGACTCTGTTCTTCCAAGGTTTACGTTCGCTCCAACTCTCTTGAGAAGACGCGTCCTCCAGTCCAGGCAACTGTTCAGTGCATCTCCTCTGCACCATCTCCAAAGCTTCCATATCTTTCCCGTAATGAGGTGACCAGAACTAAACATAATGTATGGTCTAACCATGGTTATAATACTCAAGGTAAACACTAATGTCTGCAGACGCTGTGATTGGGGTAAAAGCACACAGTAAATGCCGGAGGAACTCGGCCGGTCACCCAGCGCCCATCAGCTGATATTTTGAAAAGGGTTCAGGCCTGAAACGTTGGTAATATATCTTTACCTCCTATGGACACTGCGAGACTGGCCGAGTTCCTTCGGCATTTACTGTGTGTTTTTATCACGACAGCAGCATCTGCAGACTTTCCTGTTTACTCCATTCAGTTGATCCATCTCTTCAATGGATACCTACCCTGAAGAAACTCTTCTCTCTTTGAAGGGAGTTCTGTGAGAGTCCCTCTCTTTCTCTCTATCTGCCCTGCATGCTGCCCTCAAGCATATTCTCACCCAGACTCTTCCACAGCCATGTGTCACAGCGCCAAAATCAATTTTATCCTCTCCTCTTATCATATCCCATTAACACCTTTTGTTGGTCTGGACTCCTCCCCAGGCCAGTCTTCATTCTGATGCCTTCCTGTTCTTTCCTTATACCTTGAAGGAGGGCTCAGGGCTGAAACATCGGTAATATATATCCGCTTTCAGGTGCATTCTCCGCCAAGATACAATCCTGTGGAATGGTCATTCAGGTGGCAGCCCTGAAAGCGCTGCACTGTCCACCTGAAAAGGACAGCTGTACTAGAGGTGCCTCCTGGGGATGTTGGAGCAGGGGCAGCCGGCGCGGGATATTGGGGCAGGGGCGGCGGGGAAGGTGGGGGCTGTCAGGCATCAGGGAGTTGGGTCACCGGCTGATTGTCATCAGCCTGGCCCTTAGCAGCTGCATTCAGGTGCCTAAGGGGCTTCAGTGCTCCGGCGATTATCCCTCATGGAGGAGGGTTAGAAAGTGCGCCTCGGAGACGCCTCCTGCTCTTGGTACCCCAAGAGTCGCATAGAGGTAGAATATGCGGCTTTACATCGGGGTATTCTGGCCACCTGAAAGGGCCTAATGTTTACCTCCTATGGATGTTGCAAGACTAGCTGAGTTCCTCCAGTATTTCTGTGTGTTTTTATTATAAAGCTCTTACCTTGTTTCTCCAGCATTGTGTTTTTACTTCTAACATCGGGTGAGGCACCACCAGTAACTCCAAAGACTAGAAGTTGTCGAGAAAATGATAGGCTTTTATTAACTACAGAATTGAGGCCTGTCTGTGCTGGTCGACTGCCCTGAACTGAGGAGGGGGCCGTGGCGCGGTCACCTTTATTCGGGGGTCAGTGGGAGGAGCCTCAGGCACAGTCAGCAAGGGCCGAGTCCTACTGCATCCAAACACACATACAAGCACATCCAAACATTTGTGGTTTACCACCATCGGCCAAGTGCATATTTAAGCTTTGTTGAGAAGGCAGGAACCTTCGATGATGCGGCATTGACTGCATTAGAATGTCAAACGGGGGTCCAGCTTAGTTGGAGCTGTTTGTCCTCAGCACCCAACATCCCGGACGGATCTATAAGCACCAAAACCCCAAGGATGAAAGCTTTGAGCAAGAATTTTTTTTTTAGAAGCAGGAAGCAAACTTGGCCAAACAGATCACAACACAGATCTAACTGCTAACTTTCTCCATTCAATTACTGATTGACAGCTGCACCGTTCAACCCCGGGTCAGAAACTTCTGCGGGTGGTACCTTCCTTGTTTGGCACTTTCCAAATGCTATCCCCTAGCATTTAACAGGCCATTCTGCAGAGGCTGTGATTGTAGCAAAACCACAGAACCTAATGGCTGGAGGAACTCAGGTGGTCTCACAGCGTCCCGGAACGTTGGTAATCTATCTTTACCTCCTACGGACGCTGCAAAACCTGCCAAGTTCTGTGTTTTTACCACTACTTCCTCTTACAAGCCCACTTCCTCAAATGTTCCTTAAAATTTTAAACATCCACATTTTTTTTGCACTAACTGCAAATGAGAATATTTATTTATCCATCCTTTTATATTTGACATCTCTTTTTCTGTCTCATTTCCTATTCTGGTCATTTTAGTTTCTACATTATTGCTGGCGTATCTTACCTGGGTAGCTACAGCAAGTTAAGAATTTGTGTACATGACAATAAACTCTCCTCCCTTTAAACATTAAAACATTACAGCACGGTACAGGCCCTTCCACCCTCCATGTTGTCCCGAACCATATAAAAGTGCTAAACCCTCCCTTCCCTATAACCCTCTACTTTCCTTTCATTCATGTGCCTGTCTAATAGTCTTTTAAAAGGCCCTAATGTTTCAGCCTCTACCACCACTCCTGGCGAGGCATTCCAGGCCTCTCCTCCTCTCTCTCTCTCATGATGTCTATTTTCTCCCTTTCTCTTTCTCCCTTCCTCCCTGTCTCTCCTTCCTTTGCACCTCTCCCTCTCTCTTGTCATGTCTCCCTTTCCCTCTCCTCTCTCTCTCTCTCTCTCTCTCTCGCTGTCTGCCTCTCCTTCCTTCTCACTCTCTCTCTTTTTAACATCCTCCACTATTATACCATGATTGGCTGCTATCGACTGGACCTTCCTCCCGAGAACGATCCTACCCATAGCCCCTTGTGGGCTACCCCTTCCCTTTTGCTCTGATCAGTCAAGGAGGTGGATGGTTGTTTGATAGTGTTCCAGTCTTTAGCTGTTAAAAGCCTGATTCTATCACTACTCAGCCTTTTGTGAATTATTGAGGGTCTATTTGTTGGAATCGAAACTACTGTAGCACAGAAAGTAATCGCAGGCATCAGGCTGAATCACCTTTCACTGGCTGTGTTTGCAGCCCTGCTGGGGATTATACACTCAACAAGGAAGTATAAACAGGAACAAGTGTCATTAACTAATTGCAATCAACCAGAATCAGAGGAAATGCCCACATACCCACTTCCCTAAATCAGCAGATTGTCCCCGACTTACGCATCTTCTCGCGCCCTCCCCCCACCTTAAAGCATCAGTGGACATGCCTGAAGGTTAATCGAATAAGCCATCTAGTATCAGAGGAACAAAACAAGACCTGGTTAATGCAAGATCTGTGCAACACAGCACTCAGGTAATGCAGAACCCGGGCAACGCAGTCTGGATAATACAGAGGCCAAGTAACCAAAAGCGCAGTTAAAGCAGAGCCTGGGAACCCACCCCCTCATCTCCAAGTTCCTCCCCTCTGGCCCTGCAGACAGTTGGAAAATTGGAGGGCTATCTACTTTAGACAAACGTTCTTTGCTGAATTGCAGTGCAATACACAAACGCGCGCACGCACGTTATGCGTGCATATATGTGTATGTGTGTGTGTGTGTGTGTGTGTGTGTGTGTGTGTGTGTGTGTGTGTGTGTGTGTGTATGTATGTGGTGGGGGGGGATGGTTGAGTGTGCACACGCGGAACGCATGCCCGGGCAAGTAGAGCCACTATGTCTGCAGTGTTAAGTCATCTTCTCCCAGCGACTGTGTGCAGCATCACCCTCTCTCCCCCCACCCCACACAGGGGAATGCATCACTTCACCCCCTGACAGCCAAAGGCAGCAACATAATTGTCCAACAAGCATTCATTACATCTGCGACAAGTGCACCTTCCCAACCCGCCCTTTATTTGGTCAAAAGTCCTTGCGAGGCAGGGAGCTGGTGGGGCTTTGTACAGTGCATTGTCCGCATTGCAGAGAGGACAAAGCGAGTGGTTTGTCAGTCTCCGTTCCTCAGGGATGTCCCAGGAGGATCCTCTTTCATCCACACATTGTCTGGGTTTCAATGAGGCTCCGACATTCTGGGACGGCCACAGATGGCAGGCAGGGAGAGGCAGGACTTAGCATGGGAGGTGACAGCAGGAGAGAGAGGAAGCAATGTAAGAGGACATTAGGCCCATTGAGTCAATGCCATCTCCCAAGAGCAATCAATCCCATTCTCCCCACTCATTTTCTGGTTAACTTTTCTCTTTCATGTTCCCCCTCCTCCCGATTACCTCGGGCCAACTTACAGCATCCCCAACATTGTGACATGGAAAGAGGAAGAAAGAGAGAGAGGGAGAGAGAGGAAAAGAGATGGGGGGAGAGGAAGGGAGAGAGTTCTAGAAAGGAAAAGGAGGAACAATAAGAAGTTTAAAGAGAGAGAAGGGAATGAGAGTGAGAAAGAGGTAGGTGGAGAGAATGATAGAGAGGGGAGGAGAGAGATTAACATGTTGCCTTCATCAGGAAGGACTATTTCAGAGCCTGGGAAAGAGAGGCAAAAGGACAAACATTCCCCCACCCCACCTCCTCCTCTCTCTCTCTCTCTCTCTCTCTCACATTCTCTCTCATTCCATCTCTTCCTTTTCTCCCTCCTCTCTCTCTCTTTCACTCTCCCCCTCCCTCCCTCACTCCTCCCTCACTCTCCCACCCTTTCCCCTTTCCACTTTCTCTCTCAAACTCCGTCTCTCCCTCTTCTCCCTCCTCTTTCTCTCACACCCTCCCTCCCCCTCCTTCCTCTATCTTTCAGTCTCCCCCTCCCTCACTCCTCTCTCTCTCTCTCACCCTCCCTCTCTTTCCCCCTCCCACTTTCTCTCTCCCCTCCTTCTCTGTCCCTCTCCCATCCTGCGAAATCTCTCTGGAAAGGGAGTGATGGAGAAGGTGGGAGGTCTGGAAGGGAATGAACCCTTTAAAAAGCTCATTGGCCCCCCTTCTCACTTTAAACCAATTCCAATCCTGATGAAGGGGTTTTGACCTGAAATGTTGACTTTGTGCCTCTCTTCACAGATACTGCCCGGCCTGCTGAGTGTTTCCAGAGGTCTCCCTCTTGATTGCAGCTTTTCAGCATCTGCAGTTTTTCATTGGGTGCCAGAAAGGGCCTCGGGAGAAGGCGCAGGAGACATTTTCACAGAAGAATCAAGCTGCTAGGTACCCTGTGGATTTTACCGGGTGCTATGTCCTCGGTTGTACCATCGGAAGTCTTAATAAACACTCAGAGAAGCTTGTAAGTTTAGAGCACAAACCTTTACTCATATCTCAGGCTGCTGGTCATGTCGGAATACACTGTCGCACTGAGCATGCTCACCACTCAAGTGTGATGCAGCTCTTACAGTCTTGCAGTGTTCATGCTCCAGCATAAAATAGTCCCAAGTTACCATTGTATATAACACTGGGACAAGTACTAGGACCAGGCAGGAAATCCAACCTATGCCATTGTAAAAGGCTGACACTGATCACAAACATATTTGGATCTTTAAAGCAGTGCTTCATTGCCTTAAATAGACTGTAGATGGAAATGGATGATGGCACGTTGTTACAGTGCCAGGGGTTCGAATCCAGTGCTGTCTGAAAGGAGTTTGTACTGTGTGGGTTTCCTCCGGGTGCTCCGATTTCCTCCCACTCTTCAAAACGTACTGGGGTTGTAGGTCAATTGAGTGCTATTGGGTCAGTTACCGATGTCTAAATTAAAAAATATATATATATATCTAGTTTGCACCATGTTGGGGGTTGAGTATCATAAAAGACTGAATTCACACTGGAGGCTCCAGCAGGACCAGAGTTTCCGAACTCTGCCTGAGTTTCAGGTGCATGTGGGCCTGTACACCGGGGCACCATCTATATACCCTTCCTACAGGTGTGCCACCAGCTCAACATTGCAGCAGCTGCACCGATGTTACCACTGCCTGGTAGAGCCAGATGCTGGAGGCACTTTCATGCCCGTACCACAGAGCGGCACAGAATTTTAGGGCTGGGTGGATCAGCCAGAGGTTTCGTTGGGGTGGATTGGCCAGATGTCATAACTGCCCGGACCTGTCAGGTTGAAGCTGCACAGAGGTGCCTGGTGTCGCAGTGCCATGAGCCAGCCAGACGAGGAGGCTGCAAGTGAGCCCGCCTGGAGCCTGCAGTTCGGCTACCTCAGGCTCGTTGAAGGTAGCCATTGTCAACTTTTTTTTGGTGATTCCCGCCCCCCCCCCCCCCCCCCCCCAGGACTCTGCTCATTGTTAAAGGGGCCTCTTCTCTGTGAAGCAGTCAAGTTTAGGTTGTTTCATCCAAGGTCTAGAAGGAAAAAAATGGAAGATCAGATGACACTGGACAATGAAGATCTTGCTTTCTGAACACTTTGGGGTGTATTTTATCGCTTTTGGGCTGTTGATCATGAAAATCGGCTTATTAATTTCCTATTACATACCGTTTTTGAGATAAAATCTACGTTGTGATTTCCTGTCATATTTTATGTCTACTAGTATATTGGCTACAAAGCCAGCTGTTTTGGTCAGTCCAAGCATCCCTGGGCATGCTCTCAGTGCAGGTGTTATGCAAATATTGTCTTAGGCCTGGATAGATGCAGGCAGGCTATAAAAGCAGCTCACATACACAAATGCTGTGCATTACATTGATTATAGTTTGAACGCATGTTGATTCACACGTTCCTCAGGCAAATACATATTGAGTGTACTTAACAATAGCATTTATTGTCTTCAGGAAGATTCAGTACAGCAGAAATGTCTCATCAATGTCACAAGAGTTGCGATACATTCTGTTAAATTTGTGGCAAGTATACAGTTAATGCTAAATTCAATAAATGCTAATTTAATGTTTCTCCAACTTCCTATGTGATACAGCATATCTGAATTATCTTTGTGTTTAGCTTGATGTTCTCTATTATAATGCCCAATTTTTTTTTCAGTAAGCAAACCTTATAACACGAAAGTGTTACTTAAATGGGAAACGACTGCAGCGTACTACCGTGCAGAAGGACTTGGGAGGGCAGGTGCAGCAGGCGATCAGAAAGGCAAATGGAATGTTGGCCTTCATTGCTAGAGGGATTGAAATGAGGAGCAGGGAGGTTATGCTGCAACTGTACAAGGTACTGGTGAGGCCGCATCTGGAGACAGTTCACTGGCTTTGGAGGTGGGGTGCGGGGGTCAGCCTATGAGGAGAGATTGGGTCATCAGGGACTGCACTCACTGGAATATAAAAGAATGAGAGGGGATGTTATAGAAATGTATAAAATTATGAAAGGCATAGATAAGATAGAGGTAGGTAAGTTGTTCCCATTGATGGGGAGACCAGAACTAGGGGACGTACCCTCAAGATAGAGGGGAGTAGATTTAGGACGGAGATGAGGAGGAACTACTTTTCCCAGAGGGTGGGGAATCTGTGGAATTCGCTGCCCATGGAAGCAGCAAAGGTGATCTCAGTAAATATATTTAAGACAAAATTGTATAGATTTTTATGTAGTCGGGGGATTAAGATATATGGGGAAAAGCCAGGGAGGTGGAGATGAGCCAATTATCAGATCAGCCATGAATGGTAGAGCAGGCTTGACGGGCCGGATGGCCGACTCCTGTTCCGATTTCTTATGTACTTCTGTCCAAATAACGACATTAAAAACTTTTTTTTTAACATGATTTTAGTCCATGACCCTTTTAAATGTGCCAAATGGCCCCCTTTGAGAATGGCTTATCAAAATGTCTAGGGTTCTGGGTATAAATATCGGCCACAGTAATAGGCGAGGCCCAAGACCTACCAACTCACAGGCTTCGCAGTCTTCCCAAGCCAGATGTTAGAGAAATAAAAGAATGGTGGACTCTGAAATCCCAAAAGTAATTATCTCCTGACCATTTATTTTTTGAATTATTTCAAGCAATAGCTGAGGGTATCACATACAGCAAGGATAATTACTGATAGACAGGCCGCACCGACCCTCAGTGCTTGGAGTCAATGCTGAGGATTTGAATTCTTCTCACCATGTCTATATTGGGGAACAAACCATCTCTTCAAGATTCGATTACATTATTGTCATGTTCTTTTTTCTTCTTTGGCTTGGCTTCACAGACGAAGATTTATGGAGGGGTATGTCCACGTCTGCTGCAGGCTCGTTGGTGACTGACAAGTCCGATGCGGGACATTAAATGCTATATTGCACAAAATTTCCTTTAGTCCACAGTAAGGCAGCTAAAGATTCACTATCAGCAGAAATTACCCGGCTCCCCTTACAGTCAGAGAAAGAGAAGCAAATTAGAGCCTGTGGTGAATGTCTGCCAAGCTGCCCGTCTTCCCTCTGGCGAGCCTTGCTGTACTAACATTGGCTGTACATTATCTCTACTGTTAAGGACACTCCCTTTGGATATAACTGTATATGCATCTATTGTCTTTCATTATTGTACCATGAGTTTCTGCTAATAAAAGCCATGATTATTGTTTGACCCCATCATCTTTGTCTACTTCATCAACTGGCACTTCAGAGCCCCCCTCGAGTCACTGAGTGTCCATGGGTTCACCTCCAGCGTTCCCGCAGCGTCACAGACTTTGGTCCTGGCAGTCGGCAACCCGAGCGCCAGGTGCACACCCCCTGGGACAATTTGGAAGCCTCCAGCACCCTTGGCACCCTCTCTCGCAACCTGAAGCCGATACCTGGTACCTTCCGGTCCCTGCCTACATGCCCCTTCACCTCTGCTTTCGAATCTACTCCCACCACCTCCCAGGACACCGTGTTCCAGGCACCCACCACGCTCTCTCCCAAATTATTTTAATCTCTTCCCCTCTCACCTTAAAACATTGAACTCAAGTGCAGGTGCTCCCCTACTTACGACAGTCCGGCTTATGACTTTTCCAAAGTTACGATGGCTCGAATCCGTACTTTCAATTTTGAATTCCAATCTGTTCCCGTGATTGCGATATGTGGTTTGCTACTCTCTCGCGAAGCTGGGCGATGACAGCATCACTCAAGGGTATCGTACAGCACACTCCCTCGCGATGCTGACTCAATCACGCCCAAAGTACTTTCAGCCGTGTATGTTAATGGCTATTTTTCAGTGTGGAATAGAGGAATTCAAAATTTAATTAGAAAATATCATAGGTGCGGTGTCCTTTTGCAACATCATGATTTTTTTCGACTTACAATGGGTTTGCCGGAAGCCCATCATAAGTTGAGGAGCACCTGTATTTGACATTTCAGCGCCAGGACAAAAGACCCTGAACATTTAACCCTTTCCACGTCTCTCAGAATACTTGGTTCAGTATTGAGGGGTTCAACTTGCCCTGGACAATTCACCTGGGGATGCAATGAGACCCTTTCAAATAACTATGTTAAAATGCGACATAAAGCCCTGCAACATCTGAACAGTAAAAATGCATTTATCATGATGCCCTTTAACGACTACAGTTCGGCACTTAAAACCATCATCCCCTCAAAACCGATCAGAAAATTCCAAGACCTGGGAGTTAACAACCTACTATGTAATTGGATCATAGATTTCCTCCCCTCCAGACCACAATCAGTGAAGATTGGTAAGAATTTCTCCTCCACAATCTCCGTCAGTACCGGAGCACCACAGGGCTGTGTTCTTAGCCCCCTGCTCTACTCACTTTACACCAACAACTGTGTGGCTTGGTACGACACTAATACCATCTACAAATTTGCCGACGATACCACGGTAGTGGGTTGTATAAAGGAAGGGGAAGAGTCAGCGTACAGGATGGGGATTGAAAACTTGGCTGAATGGTGCACTAACAACAACTTCGCACTCAATGTCACCAAAACTAAGGAGCTGATTGTTGACTTCAGGAAAGGAAAGCCAGAGGTTTACAATCCAGTGATCATTGGGGATCAGAGGTGGAGAGGGTGAGTAAATTTAAGATCTTGGGAGTCACTATCTCAGAGGATCTTTCCTGGACCCAACACTCCAATAGCATTGTGAAGAAAGCACGTCGACATCTCTACTTCCTCAGGAGTTGACATTGGAAACCCTGACAGATTTCTACAGATATGTGGTGGAAAGTGTGCTGACCGGCTGTATCTTGGTCTGGTATGGGGACATCAATAACCCTAAGTGCAAAGCCCTCCAAAAGGTAGTGGACACAGCCCAGGGCATCACAGGCAAAGCCCTCCCCGTTATTGAGAACATCTACAGGGAACACTGCCGTTGGAGAGCAGCAGCAATCGTCAAAGATCCCCACCGCCCAGCACACACTCTGTTCTCACCACTGCCATCAGGAAAGAGGTAACGGTGCCACAAGACTCGCACCACCAGGTACAGGAGCAGCTGCTCCCCCTTCACCATCAGACTCCTCAACGACAAACTCAATCAGGGACTCATTTAAGGACTCTCACGTGCACGTTATTGATTTTCTTTATTCTCTCTGTATTGCACAGTTTCTTTACATTCGTTATTTGTTTACAGTTCTTTGTTTGTTTACATGTTTACACTGTACAATTTATTTTTTGCACTACCATTTGGTGGTAATTCTGCCTCGCCCATAAGGAAAAGGTTTGCCAGGATGGGGCCTGGGTTAGAGGGTATGAGCTCTGGAGAGAGGTCGTGCCAGGAGCTGAGGGAAGAGCAGATAGAGGTTTAGAAAGTTATGAGAGGTGTTGATAGGATGGAGAAGATCTTTTCCCCAGGGGAAATTGACTCGTGCCACATAAAGGGATGGGGGGGGGGGGGGGTAATGTTGAATGGAGGTGTGAGGGGTGAGAGAATGGTAGGTGCCTGGAATCCACTGCCGGCATAGTGGTGAAAGCATTCGAGGGGCTGAGAACATAGAAAAATATACGTGCAGTACAGGCCCATCAGCCAACAATGTTGTACTGACCTATATAAGCGTTCTTCACAAATGAAATCTTCCCTACCTATAGGTTATACCCATAACCCTCTATTTTTCTTTTATCCTTTGGTACCAGCCTCCACCACCACCCCGGGAATGCATGACAGACCCACTACTCTCTGTGTAAAAACATAACCCTGACATCTCCTCAAAACTTTCCTCCCCTCACCTTCTACAGACATCCTCCAGTCTTTGCTACTCTCACCCTGGGTAACAGGCACTAGCTGTCCACTTTATTGATGCCTCTCATCCTTCTTCGCTAAAAAGAGCAAAGACCTGGCTCTGGGATCCATACCTCATAAGACCCACTCTCCAATCCAGGCAACATCCTGGTAAATCTCCTCTCCAGAGCGTCCACATCCTTTCTGCAATGAGGTATCTAGAACTGAGCGCAATATTCCAAGTGTAGCCTAACTTGGAATAACTTCTGGATAGTTGCCTGAATGTGTGGGGAAGACAGGGACAAGGAGCACATGCTCCCGGCAGAATTCTAGTTTAATTTGGCTTCACTCTCAGTGCAGACACGTGGGCTGTGGGTCCTGTTCCTGTGATGGACTTCGAGGTTTCTGTGGTCCATCCGTGACAAACTAATCCTATCTGCTTCCTCGTGGTGTGTTCCCCCGACGCCCTACCTGTTCACGTTTCTGTCGATACTCTTCTTAAATGCCACTAACCCATTTGTAAGAACACAGGAAATAGGAGCAGCAGTCGGCCATCCGGCCCATTGAGCTCTTCTGCCATTCATTGAGATCACGGCTAATCTGATGATGGGCTCATCCCCACCTACCTGCATTTTCCCCATATCCCTTAATTCCCCGACTACATAAAAATCTATCCAACTTTGTCTTAAATATATTTAATGAGGTCGCCTCCACTGCTTCAAAGGGCAGCGAATTCCATAGATTCATCACCCTCTGGGAAAAGCAGTTCCTCCTCATCTCCGCTCTCAATCTACTCCCCTGGATCTTGAGGCGATGTCTCCTAGTTCCGGTCTCCCCCCTCCAATGGAAACAACTTCCCTACCTCTATCTTATCTATGTCTTTCATAATTTTATATGTTTCTCTAAGACCTCATAGAGTATAGTCAGCGGCTAGACTTCGTGAGGTGTCTGAGGAGGTTCGGTACGTCACCAAAGACTCTCAAAACTTTTATAGGTGTATCTGTGGAGAGCATTCTGGCTGGTTGCATCACTGTCTAGTACAGAGGTGTCAACGCTCAGGACAACAAACAAACTCCAGAGGGTTGTTAACTCGCTCTGCAACATCACGGGCACCAGTCTTCACTCCATCAAGGACATCTACAATAAGTAGTGTCTTAAGAAAGCAGTCCCTGTCCTCAAAGACCCGCCACCACCCAGGCGATGCCCTCTTCACTCTGCTGCCATCGGGAAAAAGGTACAGGAGCCTGAAGACAAGCACTCAGCAGCACAAGGACGGCTTCTTCCCCTCCACCATCAGATTCCTGAATAATCCATGAACCACAGACACGGCTTCACTTTGACGTTTTGTGCACTTTTTATTTATTTTTGAAGGTGGTTTATATAATGTTTGCACTGAGATGCTACTGCAAAACAACAAATTTTGTGACATGTTCATGACAATAAATTCTGACTCTGAGATCTCCTTTCATTCCAAATTCCAGCGAGTACAGTCCCAGACGACCCAATCTCTCCTCATAGGCCAACCCGCTCATGACTGGAATCAACCTGGTAACCCTCCTCTGCTCCGCTTCCAAAGCCAGTACATCCCTCCTCAAGTAAGGAGACCAGAACTGCCCGCAGTGCTTCAGATGCACCCTCACCAGTACCTTCTACAGTTGCAGAACCTCCCTGCTCCTAAATTCAAACCCTCTAGCAATGAAGCCCAACGTTCCATTTGCCTTCTTGCACCTGCAACCCAACCTTTTGCAATTCCAGCCCATTCTGAGCACTCATCCCTCTCCAGACTTATTCCACACATCACTCACCTCTAATATCTGAAATTTCCACCCTGGGTGGAAAAAAAGCCCCGATCATCTAACCTATCTCTGCCTCTCATTATTTTATGCATTTACTTATTCTGGAGTTGTCAGGCCCCTCTGAAGCATTCGCTGGGGAAATTGAGTGTTATGTGTTAGTGTGACGGTGTTACAGCACCAGTAACCCTGGGTCAAATCCACCGCTGTTTGTAAGGAGTTTGTGCATTCCCCTGTGTGAGCACGGCTGTGCAAAGAATTCAGACACAAAAGTCCACCAACTGGGCAATGGGCTTTAATCAGCTTAAACTTGTACACACCAGGTCTCTGTACCCTCCTGGCTCCTCGTGCCCAACTGCTCCCAAATGGGCTGGCTCGAGTCTTTATACAGGCCAGTGATTGACAGTGGGCAGGTGAGGACAGCCTCCCTGCAGGTTGCCTACCTGCAGGCACAGTGGTTGCCCCCCCGCCCCCTGCAGCCAGTGTAGTGGTTTTATCACCACACCCCATCTGCGTGAGGTTCTCCGGTTTCCTCCCATGCCCCAAAGCCATAAAGGGATTGGAGGGTTAATTGGTCGCGTGGATGCATTTGGACATCTCGGGCTTGCGGGCAGGAAGGGCCTGTATCTCTAAATTGAGACAAAATAAACAAATCTAATTATCCCTTGCTTCTGCCATTGCCTGCAGACAAGTTCGCATGATTGAAAACTCTGTGGCCTGGACCACAAGTCAGAATAAAGGCACTCAGGAGAAGCAGGTTGAGTACTTCACTTCCTGAGTAGGACATGAATCATCGGCTGTCACACTGGTGAACAGCAGCCTGTCTGTGAGAGTGGGTGGGATTTCCCCTTCACTCTCCTTCCTCAATCAATCCCTCTTTAAGCCTGACCCCCCTCCCCCCCGGCCTTCCAGTTCTGCTACGTTAGTCACCCTCACTCTGCTGACTCTCAGTCGGGGTGGTGAGGTGTGGGAGGTAAGAGAAGCGCGATAAAATAGAACAGTGCCACATAGGAACAGGTCCTTCGTGCCCGCATGTCTGCGCTGGGCAAGATGCCCAAACTAAATGTTTCATTTGGGACAGCACGGTCAGCACAATGCTATTGCAGCGCCAGCAGCCCGGGTTCAAGATCCCGCGCTGTCCGTAAGGAGTTTGTATGTTCTCCCCATGTGTGCGCGGGCTTCCTCTGGGCACTCCTCCCTCCCTCCAAAGATGAATGGGGGTTGGTGGTCGATTGGGTGCAATTGGCCGGAAGGGGCCATGTAATCGTGCTGTATGTTGTTAGGTCTGCTTTGTTCATGAATGAGTGAGACAAACACCAGGCTGAGTCGAAATCAGGGTTCTTTGTTCTTTATTACCGGATTGTAACACTTGCGACCAACCAGGTTAGTCGGAGAATGCATTCTGCCGTTATCAGCAAAATGGTGATTTTTTATACCCTTGGATACATGCTTAGAACATCATCATATCATTACTTGTCCAATGACTAAAACTGTTGCTATCCTTTCCCTGCTAGCTTCCTGCCTCTCAATCCATCAATGTCTCTCTTATCTTGTAAGTACAAGGATGCATTTACATCTTGTTACAGCCCTGCACATTCCCATCTCATGATGTTTTACCTAACAGGAGTACAAGGACACCTCCCCTTCTTGTTACAGCCCTGTACAGGGTAACTCCTTACACATTCCCATCTCATGATGTTTTACCTTACAATGTCTAGACTAAAAATTTTAATTACGCTACCAAAACAGGCCCTTCAGCCCTTCTAGTCTCTACCAGACTATTATACTGCCTAGTCCCACTGACCCACGCCCAGTCCATATGCAAGTGGTGCGGTTAGTGCCAGCAACCAGGGTTCGAATCCAGCCCTCTCTGTTCTTGGGTCAAAAGGGCCTGTTAATATGCAGTATGTCTAATTTTTTTTTAAATCTCTGCAGCTTGCACAAGTTAAATTTCTCTGTGTTCTTGGCATGACACAACTGAAGCCATTCTGCCCAATGTGTCCATGCTGGCTCCCAGCAGCACAATCCCCATTGGCTCCCTCCCGTTTTTCACCCCCCCAGCGCATGCCCTCGTCCACCTTTCTATCTGCCACCTCACACATGGAATACCGTGAACCTACCAACTCCGGCATCAATTGGGGTGTGGGATGAAACTAGAGCACCCGGGATGGGGGGGAGCACCCACAGGGTCACAGGGTGAACGTCAAAACTCCATGCAGACTGCACTGGAGGGCAAGATCGAACACGGGGCTCAGGAGTTGCAGGACAGCAGCACCTCCCGTTGCCCCCTCTTCCCTCACCATTCACGCAGGGACAGCACCAGCCCAGCCCATGGACCTCCAAACGCACTGAATTGCAACCTCCCCTGCACATTCCCATTACCTTCAGCTGCCCTAGGTTCTGGAATATTCCCTCTCACTCACTCCCCATCTTTTAAGATGTACTTTTTTGACTGAACTTTTAGATGTCTGAGCTGCAATCTCCTTGAGGCTGGGGTCAAATGTTGCTCAATCGTAACAGTTCTATTACAGCACCAGCGACTTGGGTTTGAATCCCGCGCTGTGTGTAAGGAGTTTGCACGTCATCTGCGTGGGTTTCCGCCCACCCCCCCATGTGACCAATTAATCTATTAACCCCATTCATCTAAGAAATATGGGAGGAAACCAGAGGACCCAGAGGAAACCCACACAGACATGGAGGGAACGTACAAACACCTTACAGACAGCGGCATATTCGAACCCAGCTAGTTGGGACTGTTGTGTTAATTACTACACCGGGGGCTGCCCAAAATTTTTCTGGTGGTGGGGCAGATGCACAAAAAATATAAGGGGGCACAGGCCAAAGATCATTCAGCCTGGCTATTTTCAACCGTTCAAAGAGTGCCCCTGCTCCTCATGGGCCTGCCGCTTGGTTTTTCCAAACGGGCCACAGTCGGCCCAGGGGGCACTCCCGCACTTCACTACAACTGTAGCGGGATGTCCTAACATTTGAACTCGGTACCTCTGCGATGAAGAACATGCATGCTTCCCTCACCACCCTGCCTACCCGTGTTCCCGATTTCAGGGAATTAGGTAGTTGTATTACTAGGTCTCTCTCTGCTCAACGATGCTCCCCAGACCCCGACCAGTTGCAGTGCATGTCTTGTCCAAGTTCAATTCTATCATCCATTCCTTTGATCCAAATCCTGTTGTAACCTTAGACTGCTAACTGCTTACAGATAGTATTCCGCAGACAACAGAATTGCCAGGAATATTTTATTGCGCCAGGGCTACGACAGGAAGAGTGGAATGCCTCACCGAAGGGGGGGTGGGGGGGGAGAGCCAGAAAACCTTTAACCCCAATGATCATACTGCAGCCAGTAACCCTGGCCAGTTCTCTGGGAGAGGGAAAGGGAGAGAGGAAGAGAGAGTGCGTGAGAGAAAGAGAGTGAGAGGGTGAGAGAGAGAAAAAAAAGAGAGAGTGTGTGAGAGAGACAGAGATAGAGAGAAAGAGATAAGAGAGAGAAATAGAGGTCGAGAGAGAGAGAGAGAGAGAGAGAGAGAGAGAGAGAGAGAGAGAAAGGAGACAAGAGTAAACAGATGGCTGCTAATCCTGACTGGACCATAAGGTGGCAGTGCTGACCAAGAACCAGAGATGGTGGCACTACCCTGCTGGGTTGGGTTAGATGGTGAGGAGGTTTACCCTCAGGGTTGAGAGGCACAGAGCCCTGGCACGGCCTTCAGACAGTGATCACCAGGAGAGAGGAACCTCTTCACTCACCGATGCAACCAGGACTGGTGGCAGGAAAGGAAATAGACTGGAGACCTTTCTGCCTGGAGCAGAGGTACCTGAGGAAGTGGCCTTGGAGAATCACAAGGATCGGTAAGGAAAATTGTCTTTGTCCCAGGGAAACAAAGGTTCAAGGTGAGAGGGGAAGAGGTGATAAGAGGGCGGGGATGATTGTGATTGTTAGATCCATTTTGGTTGGTAGGTATATGGGCAAATGCGATTAGACAATGCCTAGTCTGGGTTAAAGGCCTGATTCCATGCTGTAAGACTCTCTGACTCTAGAGGGAATGAAAGGAGTATCTTTCCCAGATGCTCAGCACAGTCAGGTCTGAGGCGAATGGAGATTTTGGACAAGAAGGGGATGTTAAGGGGATGAGAATGAAGACCTCAGAGATCAGCTACTCCAACGACACCTCTTCACACCCTGTCCCCTGTGAGGATTCCATTGCTTTCTCCCAATACCTCCATCCCTGTCGCACCTATGGCCAGGATAAGGCCTTCCATGCCAGATCATCAGAGATGTCCATTGGAGGACCAGCACCTCATCTTCCCTCTAACCAGATGGCATTAACATCGGCTTCTCCGGTTTCCATTAAACACCACCCCTCCCCATCTTTTTACCCCTGTCACCTTTCATCCAGCTATCTCTCGCTTTCACAGAGCCAAAATCAATTCTCACCTTTCCTCTTATCATATCCAATTAACACCTTTCGTCAACCTGGCCTGGACTCCTCTCCCCCCCACCCCCCCCCCACATTCTTCCCCCTTTCTCTCCCCAGCCTTAATTCAGACACCTGCCTGCTTTTAACTTCTAATTTGAAGAGGGGCTCGGGCCCGAAACATCGATAATATATCTTTACCTTCATCAATTAAATTATACTCCACATAAATGGATTTAATCCTAATTATTCAAATAAGTGTTTTCAATGAGCGAAAGAAATAGGGACTTTTGTTTTGCATTCAGTGTGGTCTTGTGAAAAAGTGGAAAAGGTTTCAGAATGAACTAAGTTTATTATTAGGGCTAATTATAAAGATAAAGGTACCAAAGGATCTAAGAATATTTTTACTTGGAGATATCTATGAAAAGATATAGAACTGAAATTGGACAAATACCAAGAAAATGTTTTAAGTGTTGCAATAACAGCTGCAAAGAAATGCATAGCGATGTCATGGAGAGATGATGGAGAAGTGTTATGAAGCGGATGGTACAATGAGATGCAAAATTGTACACCATTGGAAAAAATTACGTATAGTTTAAGGAATCGAGTTGAAAATTCTTATAGTATTTGGAAACCATCTATGGATTTTACAGATAATTTTCCATCCACCTCTTCTATCTTATCCACTCCTCTTAATTAGCAATTTTTAACAACAATTAATGATTTTTGATGCTAATATTATTGCATATTAAATGGTAGGGGTTTCTTTTCTTTCCTTCTCTTACTTTTGGTTGGGAGGGGGGATGGGGAGAAAAATATAAAAGTTTTTTTTGGATCTTTGGATATGGATATTTGATTAATGCTTTATTCTTTTTTTTCCTGTAATGATGCAAACAATTAAATAAATTTTTTTAAAGTCTATCTTTACTTCCCACGGACATGGTGCTCTTCCTTTACTGCCCTTTGCTTCCTGGCGCCGAGGCTGATGGTCTTTCCTCTGAGGTGTGCAAATATACTGACTCTACACAGAAGTATCCAAGTTGTCGGGCGCACAAAGATCCCCCCCTCCCCCCCACACCCCGCTCCCACCCACCCACTACTGAACATTTCCCTTCACTCACAAAGAGCTCGTCTCTTAGACCCTGGGCTGTTCCTGACACCTGCAATAACCCCTCGGTTCAAACCACTCATCGTAATCAACCAACGTCAGTGACTCCACACAGTGACCGTCAACATCCGGCTATAGGATCACAAGCCCTTTTCACGCTTGTTGGCGAACAAGAGGAAGGCTGCCCCCCTCCCCAACTCCATTTACAATGGGGTAGGACAGAGATTTGGACGGAGGTCAGGGGATGCTAGGGTAACACGGTATACATGAAGGGATCACACAAAGTGTACACACTGGGTGCAAATGATTCGCTCAAGGGGGATGACACAGGGGGTTAACTGCCAGGGTAATGGAAAGGCAGCCCCAGATACTGAAGGTGTCCCAGACACTGGGCATACAGGGAGATTGGGTGAGTGGCAGGTTCACACTGGGGTCCTCTGAGTATAATGCATAGGCAACTCTTATGAGACTCCGTGAGCAGCATGAAACACACGAGAGTCCATGTGGAACACAGGACCCATGAGAGTCCACTTGGAGTGCAAGACATACAAGGTCCATATTGAGTGCAGGATGTACGAGAGTCCACGTGGCACACGGGAGTATGAAGCACGGGATGTATAAGAGTCCAGGTGAAGCGCAGAGCGCATGAAAATCAACGTGAAGTGGGGGACGCACGAGAGTCCACATGGAGTGCAGGATGTATAAGAGTCCACGTGAAGCAGGGACGCACAAGTGTCATTTAAAGTACGAGAGTCCAGATGGAATGCGGGGCGTTTGAGAGTCCACATGGAACACACGACACATCAGACTTCAAATGGAGCGCAAGGCATCGAGAGTCCATGCAAAGCGCAGGATGCAGGTGAGTCCACATGACGCAAGAGGTGTATAAGTGTCCACACCAAGCGCCAAACACGAGAGTCCACATGGAGCGGGGGGCATAAAGACTCCATGCAGAGCGCGGGGCTGGCAGAGGTCACGGCCTCATTGCAACATGATGTCATTGAGATTCTCCTGCAACACCGTGTTTCTCACTGCCTGAAAGACGAAGCGGATGTTTTCTGTGTCGATGGCGGTAGTGAAGTGGTGGAAGAGCGGCCGGCTGACGTCTCGCTGCTGGCGGCTGAAGCAGGACAGCAGGTAGCGCTGGACGTCCCCGAGGTGGTTTGGCCGCCCTTGGAAGTCGGGGAAGTAGTCGCTGATGCTCACCATCTTCACTTTGGCCTCCAGCAGGTCCGTCTTATTCAGGAAGAGGATGATGGAGACGCGGGCGAAGAGCCTGTTGTTGACGATGGTCTCGAAGATGTTTATGGACTCCACCAGCCGGTTGGTGGAGCTGTCCTCAAACAGAACTTGGTCGAACTCACTGGACGACACCATGAAGAGGATGGAGGTGATACCCTCGAAGCACTGGAACCACTTCTGCCTCTGCGACCGCTGACCACCCACATCCATCATCCGGAACGGGATGCCTTTGATGAGGAAGTCGTGCTCCACGATCCCCTTGGTCGGTCTGCGGGACAGCAGGACATCTTGCTTGGTCGGGAGGTAATTCTACAAAACAAGGAGGCTCTTGGGTCAGCACAATCCCTAGGTCACAGAAGGAGAAGCAGGTCACTTGACCCCTCAAATCCATACTCCTCTCAACACCATCCATCGCCCCAACACTTGACATGTCCTTAGAAGCCAATGGGAATTGGAGTTCAGGAACTGGAATACGATCCCAACCACATGGGCAACCATGTTAATTGGGTACCACAGGTTTCAATAGCTTTTACCATGCGGTATCATTAAAATTAAAATACTGGGGTTTTCACTCCATGGACCTCCATCTCCTGCTGCCTAGCCAACATACAGAAGGACCCATCACACCCCAAACACACTCTCCTCCCAATGAGTAGGTTGTAGAGGGGTGAGAGTACACACCAACAGGCTTAAAGACAGTTTCTTCCCCACAGCCGTCAGGTTCCTGAATGGGGTCTAGGACATCTTGGCACTAACAGTGGGGTGAGGGAAGTGCGAGGATGTTACCACAGGGAGAGGGGTCAGTGCCGAGATTTCACCATGGGTGAGGAGAGTGTGGAGATATTTTCCATTATATGTAATTAAAATTCTAATATATTAATAATTTTATATTCATTATATTTAATTAAAAATATCACTTAAATGCCATATCCGTCGTCAAATACGAGCGTCAAAATATCCGGCGCCAAACTGTAGACGCCAAAATGCCTGATTCCGCCTGAAGGGAGCCCACAACTGGGCTCTTGCCTTGCAACCATCGATCTGTGTTTCATTATAGCTCCGTTCACCAGGATTGTGCTGTCAACCTCATACTTGTACCATGGGTATAAGAATCTCTTAAATCCTCCTAATGATTCAGCCTCCACCACCACCCCTGGCAAGGCATTGCAGAGACACACAACTCGTAAAAAACTTACCCCTGATGTCTTGCCGAAACTTTCCTCCCTTCACTTTGTACAAAGGTCCCCTGGTGTTCGCTCCAGAGAGAAAAGCCCCAGCTCTGCTAACCTTACCTCATAAGATTTATTTTCCAATCCAGGCAACATCCTGGTAAATCTCCTCTGCCCCCTCTCCATAGCTTCCACATCCTTCCTGAAATGTGGTGTTTCCAGAATTAAACACTAAGTGTCATCTTACCAGAGATTTGTAGAGTCGCAATGTGACTTCTTGACTGTTGAACTCAATCCCCTGACTAATGTAGCCCAGCATCACAAAGGCCTTCTTAACCAACATGATAATTAAACTCACCCACTCTGGCTGCTTTCTCTCAGCTACAGGATGGAGAAGGGAGGAGCTTCATCCCCAACAGGGGGTTCCACAGGACACCTTTTGACCCCACTCTGGGGGGAGGAAGGTGACATGGCTGGCAGCCCCAGGAGGGAAGACCTGGCCCTGCGCTGGTCGAAGCCGCTCCACGGAGCTCTGGTCCTCTCCCCTCTGGTGTCTGGGAGGGGGGGTGGGTGAAGGGGTGGGGAAGTGCTAACCTCCCCTCCACCCTTCCCAGGCAAGACTGGCAGCACAGGTAGACCTCAAGGACACAGAGACCCACAGGGAGATGCTGCTTGAAGGCCTGATTCCAGGAGATCCCCAGGAGGGAAGTGATTCTCACCAAGTGGCTCAGTCGAACTTGGGAGTCAATGCAAACGACACACCACTGCAAAATCCACAACATGATATCACTCACCAGCTGGTCAATCCGATCCAGGTTATCCAGGAAGTACTCAATTGATTCAGCCTGAGAGGAAAGAGAGAGAGAGAGAGAGATTGAACTGAACTTCCTCCATACCCTGAGGAGACTTGACATGTCACCTGCACCCCTCAACAACTACTACTGAATCCATCCTGTCAGGGGTGCATCACGGCATGGAATGGGAACTACTCCACCCAAGACTGCAAAAAAACTGTGCAGTGATTTTCAAACATTTTCTTTCCACCCACATACCCTTTAAATATTCCCTATGCCATAGATGCTCTGTGATTAGTAAGGGATTGCTTATGGTGGGATGTGGGTAGGAAGAAAAAGTTTGAAAACCACTGTTTTAATCGTCCTTTATTGACTCGTTATGTGCACGGTTTCAGAACTCCAAAGGAAATGGGTCAATGACAATGTTTCTCAAGCAAAATATTTCAGTAACGATTGAGTCTTGAGCAGGAATTCTCAACCTTCCCTTTTAAGTAATCCCTCTGCCATTGGTGCTCTGTGATTATTAAGGGATTGCTTAAAGTGGGATGTGGGTGGGAAGGGAAGGTTGAGAATCACTGCTCTGGACCAGTTGTTACTGAAATATTTTGCTTGAGAAACATTGTCATTGGCCCATTTCCTTTGGAGTTCAGAAACCGTGCACATAATGAGTCAATGAAGTACGATTAAAACAGTGGTTTTCAGCCCTTTTCTCTCCATTCACAAAGCACCTTAAGCAATCCATTATTAAATCACAGAGTACTGATGGCATAGGGATTACTTAAAGTGGGATGTTTATTGCCAAGTGGAAAGAGAAAGTTTGAAAACCACTGCTGTAGAGAGTGGTCAACGCAGTTCAGGTGCCCGCAGCATACGGAGCGGCTATAACGGCAGCGGACCCACTGAGATCAGGGAGCAGAGTCGCAGCTCTCCCGCGGGGTCCAACTGCCCAGCCTGACCCGTCAGCTCCGTGCAGGGCTTTAAACGGCCTGCAAACGGAACCAATGGTGGTTTTAATTAAAAATTCTGCGGCCGCAGGGTTTGCGCACAAGATGGCGGAGCCCACGATGGGCAGTAGCCACTGAGGGGGGGGGGGGGGGGTTGAAGACTCCGGGGAAGCAGAGGGCTGGCACTGGGCACCAGAAAAATGGGGAGACTGTCCCCTGTTTGAGAAGGAGAAGCAGAGGCGATGACCCATGGGACGGGGACCACGGCGGTGGACCCAGTGAGAAGCAAACAGGCGGCATGCTGTTGGTGACTCGCAGTAAGGAACCCATGCAGGGCAGCAGGCTGCTGGCGACTGTGGTCAAGGGATTCACACCAGACTGCGGACAGCTGGAGATTGGCTGGAGACTGGCTGAAGCGATACCAGGGATCAGGACTGGGGAGGGTGCCAAGGGAGCTGAATCTTTCTTGATCATGTTCTTCAGATCTGGACCTGAAATGAACTACTGTTTTGTGTATATTCCACAGTTCTTTGAGATGCAGAGTAAGGGCTCACTGATGAATAAATGTAGATTAGTTAAAATAAGGACATAGAACATTAAACACTGCAGCACAATTATAGGCCCTTTGGCCCTCGATGTTGAACCATAACCATAAAACCATATAACAGAACGGAAACAGGCCATGTCAGCCCTTCAAGTCCAAACCAACCCATATAGTCCTATCAAAAAAATACTAAACCCTCCCTACCTCATAATCCTCTATTTTTCTTTCATCCATGAGCCTGTCTAAGAGTCTCTTAAATGCTCCTAATGTTTCAGCCTCCACCACCATCCCTGGCAAGGCATTCCAGGAACCCACAACTCTCTGAGTAAAATTCTCTCTGATGTTTCCCCTATACTTTATTCCCTTCACTTTGTATAGAAGTCTTGGAATATTTGCTCCTCCTAACCTGAGAAAAATGCACTGGCTGTCCACCTTATCAGAATGTCTCAGAATCTTGTAGACCACTATTAGGACACCTCTCACCATTTTTCACTCCAAAGAGAAAAGTCCCAGCCTCATAAGACTGCAATATCCTGGTAAATCTCTTCTGCTCCATCTCCATAGCTTCCACATCCTTCCTGAAATGAGGTGACCAGAACTGAACACTATATTCTAAGTGGGGTCTCGCCTGAGATTTGTAGAGTTCCAACGTGATCTCTCGACTCTTGAGCTCAATCCCTGACCCATAGGCCTTCTTTAATTATTCTGTAACTTATTATCCTTTAATTATCCTTTAATTCTCCCATCAACCTATGCGGCAAACTTGAGAGATGTACGGATCTGAACCCCAAGGTCCTATTGTTCTTCCATGCTGTTAAGTGTCCGACCATTAACCGCTTTCAGGTTTGACCTTCCGAAATGCATCACCTCGCACTTAGCTCGTGAGAGTGGGGTGACGATAAGCCATAGACATCTTGGGCTGGAAGGATGGGATTGGCAGATGGTGGCCTTGGCTTCTCCAAACCCACCAACCTCTTTGATTGGCTGAAAAACTTGAAATAAGAAAAAAAAACCCTGGCAGGTGCTTGAAATCTGAAACAAAGACTGAAAACTTTGGAGAAACTCAATACGCCAAAAGCTCAGGGCCTGTGGAGGAGAGCAGGCAATATTTCAGGCCACAAGAAAGGGAAATGGAAAAAAAAACAAGCTTCCCTGAGGAAGCCAAAGAGATGGGGGGGGGGTAGGTGGAAGGAGAGCAATGAGTGGAGCCAATGAGAAGTAACTTGATTGATGATGTAATGTGGAGGTTAACAGGCAGTTAAGCTTCTTGGCCTGTGTAATGCATTGTTGATGTTGTGTCGTCCGGGAGTTGATGCCAAGAATGATCTACTGGGAGCCATTCAGTAGGGCAGAAAATACAAATGAAAGAAGAAAGCAACATGAACCATAAACGGTCAGTGCTGCAACAAACAGGGTTATTGAAAGAAGAGAGGAACCCCTGCCTCTCCAGTCCACCGCTAGAACCGAAGTCCCTTCTCCCGGGAGACACCTCAGAAAATCTCTGCATCCTCTTGACCCCAAGGCTCCAGCTCCACCTCAGCGGTCCGATGGCCAACATCTTGTGGTTAGTGGTGACCTGCTTTTTTTCAGTCACATGCAGGACGGCCTGAAGGAAAACCTGCATGTTGAGTTGTGGGTGAAGGCGGCGTTCATTTCAAGGGGAATAGAAAAAAGGAGCAGGGATGTGATGCTGAGGCTTCGTCGCTTGGAGGATCGTGAACAGTTTTGGGCTCTTCATTTGAGAAGGGACGTGCTGACATTGAAGAGGGTTCAGAGGAAGTTCACCAGGATGATTCAGGGAATGAAAGGGTTATCATATGAGAAACGTACTTGCCTGTACTCAGTCGAATTTGGGTAAAATGAGGGGGATCTCATTGAAATGTTTTGAATGTTGAATGGCATGGACAGAGTAGATGTAGAAAGGTTGCTTCCCATCACGGGAAAGTCTAGGACAAGAGGACACAACTTCAGGAGAGGCAGAGAAATTTCTTTAGCCAGGAGGGTGGTAAATCTGTGGAATTTGTCGCAAGAGACGGCTGTGGAGGCCAAGTCATTGGGTGTATTTAAGGAGGAGATTGATAGGTTCTTGAGTTGCCAGGGCAATACCAGGCAGTAGGGCTGAGCGGGAGACTCCTGATTAAATGGCAGGTCAGACTCAATGGGCTGAACATTTCTGTTCCTAGGTGATCTCATGACCCACCTTTCCAGACCAAAATAGATTCCAGACTATTCCCTGCGGGACAGCAAGCTGGGGCTTCAGCGTGAGCCACGTACTGGCTCTAGACTCATGAATGTGCACGAAATAGAGGGGTAGAAACCTCCTGCAGGCAGCAGAGATTTTGTGGGCTGAAGGGCCTGTTCCTATGCTGGACTGTTCAGGGTTCTCTTAAATATTGGGACAGCTTTTTCTTTCTTCTTTGGCTTCGCGGACGAAGATTTATGGAAGGGTATGTCCACGTCTGCTGCAGGCTCGTTGGTGACTGACAAGTCCGATGCGGGACAAGCAGGCACAGTTGCAGCGGTTGCAAGGGAAAATTGGTTGGTTGGGGTTGGGTGTTGGGTTTTTCCTCCTTTGTCTTTTGTCAGTGAGGTGGGCTCTGCGGTCTTCTTCAAAGGAGGTTGCTGCCTGCCGAACTATGAGGCGCCAAGATGCACGGTTGGAGGCGATATCAGCCCACTAATGGTGGTCAATGTGGCAGGCACCAAGAGATTTCTGTAGGCAGCCCTTGTACCTCTTCTTTGGTGCACCTCTGTCTCGGTGGCCAGTGGAGAGCTCGCCATAGAACACGATCTTGGGAAGGCGATGGTCCTCCATTCTGGAGACGTGACAGCCTTTTACCACTTTAAGAAATCAGTTCGCAACATCAACATGTCACAGTCGAGATTATCTGTCCAAAACTCTTTAACTAATCAACAAGGAGTATAATTAATGCTTTAATTAGAGTCAAGGTCAACTTAAATAGTTATGAAAGATGTCCACTTTTGTAGAGGTTTTGGTCCACACAGCTTATGTGACCTGACCAGAGAAGTAATCTGGGCCTCTGACCCTCATGTGAATGCACGTAACCAGCAATCCCATCTGAGCAATTGATGCTGATGTCAGTTCGAATCCCGCCTGTGTGTGTAACTGAAGATTGACTGAGATTTGAGAGGGAGCTGAGGACGAAAGGGCTGAAGGATTCCTGATTATATCGGGGGTTTGGACCCGGAGCTCGGGTTGCCGAAGGCTTGTGCGGCTGCGGAGGCCGCGGGAGCGCTGGGGGTGAATCCATAGACACTCGGTGTCTCTGAAGGGACTTGCTTCTCTTTCTCCTATTGTTAGAGGCATCGGGCAATGGTCACGACGACCCTTTGCCTTATGGCAGGCAAACGTTTTAAAACCCCTGGTATCCAGAATTCAAGCAACTGGTAGCCTCAAGAAATAGGCACAAAAAAAATCATGGAAAAGTTTTTAAAAAATACGGGAGTTTAAAATTGGCACATCTCACCGTCAGTTCACCAATCACACAACACGCAATCTCAAGGAACCGGGAAACACTTATGCGGCATCTACAAATCCCCATTGGTTGCGGATATCAGGGATTTTACTGTTTATCATGTATATTACATTTTAAATTTACTATTATGTGACAATAAAAGGAACCTTTGAATATTCTACAACAACAACCTCATCTGATGTCAGGACTGGCGACCACTAACATCCATCAAGGAACTAAGTCCACCATCTGTGTTTATCTCTGACTTCAAGCTCTCTACAATGGGATTGATGCTTAACTTATCTTTACGCTGGCCCAGCTGTGAATTAGGGGCAGCACTGTTGACACAACGCCTTTACAGCGCCAGCAATTGGGACCAGGGCTCAAATCCAGCACTGTCTGTCAGGAGTTTGTACCTTCTCCCTGTGTCTCCATGTGTTTTCCCGGGGGGGGGGGGGGAGCGGGTGCTCCGGTTTCCTCGCACCCTCCAAAAATATAAGTACCGGGTGTGTGGGTTAATGGGGTGTAAATTGGGTGGCACAGACTCATGGGCCGAAATGGCTTGTTACCGTGCTCTATGTCTAAAATGTTAATAAGGTATGGGTAGTTTCAGAGTGGAAGCCCTCGACATTACCCATGTCAACAATATTGCTTGGCCTTTTAAAGAATTTGCATAAACTTTTTGGAATATCTGCCGACAATCAAGAGGTTTCCAGAAAGTCCATCCGCAAGGATGTAAAGGCAAACTAAGGAGCTTGTACCTTTTGCTGTGAATGTGTCAATAACTGTCTGAGTTTGTGTGCTGACAGGGGAAGCAAGGCAGTAATTATCTAGGGGATGCAACATTCCTGTTTATCTCAACGAGACGGTTGCTGTCCTAATTCTGAAACCTTGCCAGGCTCTGCTAAGTAAACTCCATGGAGACAGCTCGATACTGCCAATTGGCAGTGACCTCCAGTCCTTCTTGCTGAATGCTTCATATATTTATTATGCCTCTGGAAAGTATGCGTGTCTTGCAATCAGAGACTTAATGTAATGTCTCACTTGCCCGGCGCATTCCAGGAAGCAAAGGTATGTACTGAGGGCTGCACAGAGCAATAGATCACTGCAGCATAGAAACAAAGCCTTTCAGCCCTTCTAATCTGTGACAAACTATTATTCTGCCTGGACCCGCTGACTTACACCCAGTCCATACCTTCCAAATTTTTCCCAAATGTCACAACTGAGGCCACTTTCCCCATTTCAGCTGACAGCGCATTCCGCACACCCACCACTCTCTGTGTGAAGAACTTCCTCCTCATGTTCCCCCAAAACTTTTCCCCTTTCATCCCCTGCTTTGTACCTCACCCAACATCAGTGGACAAAGCCGACCTACATTCACTCCCTCTATAGTATGAAGGAAATAGGTTCTACACCCATCATAATTTTGCACATCTCGATCAAATCTCCCCTCGTTCTTCTATGCTCCAAGGAAGGGATTCGTCAGCAGGGAAGGACCACTGTCTACAGTCCTTCCGGGTACTGATGGGCTGAGGCCAGAAGGGAAGCACTTTAAACAATAGAGAGCGAATCTCTCCAGGTGGTGGAAAGGGCACATTAGCGGTAATGGTTAATGCTCCTGGGTACAACAACTGAATGTGCAAAAGACTATCACACCCCAAAGGTGAAAAGACTGTGCACTCTATATATTTTTTTTAATTGTGTCTTTAGAAAAAAAAAGATGTCCTCTGGTGTTTTCTACAAACACCAGAAGACACCTGTATAAAGTGAGTGAGCGGAGGCAAGTTTATGGGAGACGTCAGGGGTAAGCTCTTTACACGGACGTGGAACAGGGGGTGGTGGTATTGGCTGGTACAATTGGGACATTTAAAAGACTTTTAGACAGGAACCTGGACAAAATAAAAATAGAGGAAGGGAAAGTTTAGCTTGTTTAGTGGATTAATATAAGTCAGCACAATATCGTGAGCCAAAGGTCAAGAACTGTGTTAGATACAGTGGTTCTCAACCTTTTTCTTTCCCACTCACATCTCACTTTAAGTAATCCTTCGACCATCGGTGCTCTGTAAGGGATTGCTTAAGGTGGGATGTGAGTGGGAAGGGAAGGTTGGTTGGGAATCACTGCTCAAGACCCAATTGTTACTGAAATATTTTGCTTGAGAAAAATTGTCATTGGCCCATTTCTTTTGGAGTTCGGAAACCGTGCACATAACGAGTCAATGAGGGTTGATTTTCAAATTTTTGAGCAACGGTTTTCAAACTTTTTCTTTCTACCTAAGGCAATCCCGTACTAATCACAGACCACTGACGGCACGGGGATTACTTAAAGTGGGATGTGAGTGGAAAGAAAAATACTGAGAACCACTGAGCTAAAATGCTGGTGTAGCGGTTAGCACTATGCCTTCACTGCCAGCGATCGAGACTGAACCTAGGTTCAAATCCTGCACTGTCAAGATTTTGTACGTTCTTCTCGTGTCTGCGTGGGTTTGCTCCAGGGGCTTTGGTTTCCTCCCACTATTCAAAATGTACTGGGGGGGTGGTTTAAGGTTAATGGGACGTAAAAAGGCAGCACGGACTCATGGGCCAAAGTGGCCTGTTGCCCTGTTGTGTGTTTTGTTTTTGGAACATTTTAAGAATTTTTTAAAAAGCACATCCATATAATCAATAAAATTCAGTACAAATGAGGTAAATATAGAAAAGAAACCTCGTCCCTCCCTCTCTCCCCACCAACCCTGCCCTCTAAAGTATCAAGGAAAGGAAAAAAAAAAGAGAAAGAAATAAGAAGGACGCCAAAAAGAAAATATAACTCTCAATACAAACAATAATGGAGCTGAGGGTGACCCCAATGGGACAGGGTTTCACACCTTCAAACCAACGGACTGGAAATACAGGCTCCATATTTTCAAGAAAAAATGCTATTTATTACGTAAATTATGTTATTTTCTCAAGTGGAATACAAGGACGCAATTCTACATGCCACCTCTTCATCCCGAAATCCAGATCCAATTTCCAAGTCACCATGCTATATGTCTATATTAAAATTAAATTTTAAAATGTTCTCTGGTCCATGTTCTATGATACTGGGGTCAGATAGAAGGGTAAAGGGAGCCTAATGTCAGACCCCCGCCCACTTTCTCAGCTGATTGCTCATCTTTAGCAGTGGTTAATACCTGTGCTGTAACCATACACGATCTCCTCTGTGCTACTTATAGAACAGAAACAGGCCCTTCGGCCCACAGTGTCAGCACAGGACATGATGCCCAAATTAAACGAAACCTCGGCTGCTTGCCCGTGACTGCAGAAAGTTGTAAACTCGGCCAATGCCATCGCGGGCCTCAGTCCCCACTCCAGGGCATCTACAAGAGCGGTGTCTTAAGACACCAGCCCCTATCCTCAAGTACCCTCACCACCCAGACCATGCCCTCTTCGCTCTTCCACCACTGAGAAGAAGGTACAGGAGCCTGAAGACAAACACCCAGAGACACAAGGACAGCTTCTTCCCCTCTGTCATTAGATTTAGAACCATAGAACATTACAGCAATGAAAGCAGTGTCCCTTCCAGTCTGTGCCAGACTATTATTCTGCCTAGTTCAACTGACCCAGTCCATAGCCCTCCATACTTCTCCCTTCCATGTACCTACCCAATTCTTCTTAAAATGGAGCCCACATTCACCACTTCAGCTGGCAGCTTGTTCCATACTCCAGCTACTCTGTGTTAAGAAGTTCCACCCTAAACTTTTTCCCTTCCATCCTTCCATGTCCTCTGATTTGTACCTCATCTAACCTCAGTGGAAAAAGCCTACTCGCATTTACTCTTTCTATACCCCTCACAATTTTGTACACCAATAACAAATCTTCCCTCATTTTTCTAATAAAGTCCTAACCTGTTTAACCTTTCCCTGCAACTTGGTTCCTGAGTCCGGGCAACATCCTAGTAAATCTCTGGATTCTTTCAATCTTAGTTAGTGACCAAAACTGCACAAATAACATCCCACCTCCTATACTCAATATTTTGATTTATGAAGGCCAAAACCTCTCTTTACAACCCTATCCACCTGTGATGCCACTTTTAGGGAATTATGTATCTGTATTCCCAGATCCTTGTGTTCTACCGCACTCCTCAGTGCCCGACCCAATACCGTCTATCTTGGTTTGTCCTTCCAAAATTCAACACATCACACTTGTCTGTATTAAATTCCATCTGCCATTTTTCAGCCTATTTTTCCAGTTGGTCCAGATCCCTCTGCAAGCTTTAAACGTTTTCCTCATTATCCAAAACACCTCCAGTCTTAGTGTCATCTGCAAACTTGCTGATCCAATTTACCACATTATCATCCGGATCATTGATATAGATGGCAAACAACAATGGGCCCGCCCCCGATCCCTGAGACACAACACAAGTCACAGGCCCAAATGGACAATAAACCACAGATCCCCATCTCACTTTCTCTTCTTTTACACTAATTTATTTATTGTTTAAATGTAATTTATAGCAATATTTGCACTGTAATGTTGCCAACGAATTTTGTGACAGGTTCAGAACAATAAATTCCAATTCTGATGATACAGATCCCTCTCTCCCCTCTCTCCCCTGCACGTTCTCGTATTTATCCCCGCATTTGTAGCTGCCTCCACCACCTTCCCTGGCAGATCGTTCCAGGTGCCTCCCCCACTCTCTGTGTAAAATACTTGCCCTTCATCGACCTCTAAAATTCTCCCCAACCTCACTTTAAAATTCAAGTTTATCATTATGTTGATTGTATACAGGCAACCTGACAAGACAGCATCTCTCCAGACCACGGTGCACCCTCAAGAACACACAATGCACAGTGCAAATCACATAAATAATCAAAATAAATATATAAATATTTGTGATGAATCATGTTCATCAATCCCACAGTCTGCGGGAAGAACCCTGGCAGTCCTGATTTTGAGGCTCCAGTACCTTCTTTATCAAGACTATGCCTGGATTGGAAAATGAGGCGAGGTTAGCAGACCTGGGACTTTTCTCTCTGGAGCGAAGAAGGATGAGAGGTGACAATAGAGGTCTACAAGATTCTGAGAGGCGTACTTAAGGTGGACGGCCAGCGCCCTTTCCCCAGGTCAGGAATAGCAAACGTTTATATAAAGTGAAGGGTGGAATGTTTAGGGGAGACATTGGGGTCATTTCTTTTACACAGAGTTGTGGGTGCCTGGAACACCATGCCAGGGATGGTGGTGGAAGCTGAAACATTAGGGGCATTTAAGAAACTCTTAGACAAACACACGGATGAAAGAAAAATAGAGGGTTACGGGGTAGGAACGGTTTCATTTTTTTTTGGTAGGAATATAAGGGTCAGCACAAATTCATGGGCCAAAGGGTCTGTGCAGTGCTGTAGTGCTTTATATTTTTATGTTCTTCCTAATGGGACAAAGATACTGTGTGCTGGATGGTAAGAGTCTTCCTTGAGCCTTATTTAGACGATGATCCCAGTAAATGCATGTCCTCTAGTATTTGACCTGGGGATAGGATTCTGACTGCCTGCCCCACCAGTGCTTTATAAACCTCCAGCAGGTCTCTCCTCAGCCTCCAACCCTCCAGAGAACAAAGTCAAGCCTCTCCCCATAGCTCATACCCTCTAATCCAGGCAACATCCTGGTGAACCTCTTCTGTCCCCTTTCCAAAGCATTTGTGGAGTCACCCCATGCTGTAGTAAAAAAAGCAGCAGAACCAATTAAGCCTACAACAGTTTCTTCGTTTAACCTGGATTACGCTAGCGGGAGTAGGGGTGATAAAAGAAAGAGTTCAGTGACTCGTTCTCTAAACTGAGCCTCACTCAAAGCATCGGAGTGTTCATCGTAGTTTTGTACACCTTCGGGCAGGTGTCTGCATGAGACCCTTACAGGTTTCACACATCTGGCAGTTTTGTGTTTACTGTGGTGTCTTCTAACGTCTGGGAAATGTCAGCGTGTCCTTTACCTGGCATTCTTGTAATATTAGGTACTACCTCACTACACCACAGGGAAGAGCATGTTTAGAAGGGAATTATATTCCCACCATTTTACAGGTGGCTACTGTATTTTCTCACCTAATTCATTAATCCTTTATTAAGCATTTTTGTTCTTTCACACCTCCACATCCTTCCTGTAATTGGATGGCCAGAATAGAACACAGTGTTCCAAGTGCGGCCTAAACAAAGCATCTTTCTTTTTAATTTAGAGATACAGCACGGTAACAGGCCCTTCCAGCCCACAAACCTGCATACTGCCCAATTACAGCCACGTGACCAATCAACCCACTAATCTTCTGTGTCTGGAATGTGGGAGGAAACCAGAGCACCTGGAGGGAACTGACGCAGGTCACAAGGAGAACATGCACAGAGCATTGGCCCTGCACTAACCACTACCCGTTTACAGTAAAACCACAACACTGAAGAAGTTCAGCGGGTCAAACAGTGCACATTATATTCCAAAGATAAAGGGCTTGAGCCCTTCATCAAGGTATGAGCAAAATGTAGGCAGGAGCCCAAACAAAATGGAAGGGTGGGAGGGGCAGGGGGGAGGAACACGGTCCCATAGGAAGGAGGTAAAAGGTGGATAAGGGAGCAAACAGGGAGAGGGGAGTGGGTCTGTGAATGGAGAGGGAAGGGGGTGAAGAGCTGGAGGGAAGAAGACAGATGAACAGAGAAGAGAGGGGAAGAACAGGGAGTGGGCTAGCAGAAAATGAAGAAGTCGACTGGAGAATGAAGTGTTGCTCCTCCAATTTACAGGTGGTCTTGGCTTGATAGTACATGAGGCCATGAACAGACATATCAGCGCAGGAGTGGGGCGCCAAACTGAAATGGTCGGCCACTGGGAAATTCCTGTCACTGATGCAGACAGAGCAAAGATGCTCAGCGAGGCCCAGTCTGCGCCCAGTCTCTCCGAAGTAGAGAGGGCCACAACAGGAGCACTGGACACAGTAGATGACTCCCGTAGGTACACAAGTGAAGTATTTGCTTCACTTTAAAGAACTGTTTGAGGGGGGGGGGGGGGCCAGAATGGAAGTGAGGGAAAAGGTTTGGCTCTTCCTACGGCCATGGGGAGATTCACTGGGAAGGAATGAGCACACGAGGGAGTCACGGAGGGAGCGGTCCCTGTAGAAGGCGGAGGGGGGAAGGAAAGGGAATATGTATCTCACGGTGGGATCACGTAGTAGGTGGCAGAAATGGCAAAGGAGGGTGTTGGATGCAAAGGCTGGTGGGGTGGTCAGTGAGGATGAGGGGAATCGTGTCCTTGTTGGATGCAGGGGCAGAGAGAGCCCCAAAAAGAGCAGAGCCAAGTCGTATACTGCTATTGAAATGTATTATTAGGCAAGAACAAAGCCTTTTCCCAGGTTACGGTACTGATCTCCTTATTTCTCTGTACCCCCTCAATGCATTCTCTCTCACACTGCAGAGAAAACTATCTCTGGAGAACGCAGGGTCATCTTGCTCTCTCCATTCATGAATGCACCTCCGTAACACCTATTCAAACTGCAGGAGAAACTGAATGAACCACACACATCCCCCAGTTTGATTGTGCAGGCTTCCTGGTCTTTAAAAAGCAGAATCTGCGCAAAAAAATAGCGGTGATCTTGGCAACCACACGGCTCTGGCTTCTGGCAGAGAACACGTGAAGTTGCCAAGGCCGGTGCCAAAATGGGCCTCACCTCTTCGTCAAGGCATCTCAAGGGCAGCAGGAGGTTCCAGGGTTAGGAGGGGTGCTTTCCCATTGGGGGAGGGTTGGCGCTGGCGAGGGGAGTGGGGAGATAGAGAAAGGCCAACGGAGAGGACAGGAAACATGCTGGGGAAACTCAGTATCTACAGGAAGACAAGGGTAATTAATGTTTGAGCAAGGTAGGAGCAAAACCAGGCAGGCACCCAAACAAAAACTGGGAGGCAAGAAGAGAGGGAGGAGCACAGGCCCACAGGTATGTGGATATGCATGGGAGGGTTGAAGAGAAAAAAGATAAGCTGATGGGGGAGGGGGGGATGGGGGAAGGGGTAGCTCTCTGATAGGAAAAGGAAGCTGGAGACAGAGGGATGGTTGGCGTAGTGGCTAGTATAACATCTTTACAGCAACCGGGACTGGGATTCGAATCCCATGCTGTCTGTAAGGAGTTGGCATGATCTCCCCGGGTCTGCATGGGTTTTCCTCAAGGGCTCCAGTTTCTTCCACCATTTGAAACGTATTGGGGATTGTAAGTTGATTGAGTGTCAACTGGGCGGTCTTTTATTTAAAAAGAGGGAAAGAGAGAGCCCTGGGGGAGGGGGTTAACAGGAACTGGGGAAGTCAATGTTAATGCTGTCTGGATGGAGAGTTCACAGAACGGTCTATTAGGTGGAGTTCCTCCAATATGCGAATAGCTTCGATTTGGCAGTGCATGAGGCCATGGACATATTCGGAGAGGGAATGAGATGTGGAATTGAAATACTTGGTCACTGGGAGGTTCCCACCGTGACTCATGATTGTAGACCGACAGAAAATCAAAGGGACATGGGGTAAGGTCACAGAGCAGCCACTCTGTCCCTGAGTCACAAGTTCGACGTCCAACATGATTCCACCCTTAGACCACCACTGGCAGAGGGACTGTTCATGGACCCTCACTATAAGTTGTGGACAAGGAATGTGGCTATAAAATAAGGGACGTCATATAAAGCCTGTTCTATCAAATCAAGACCACCCATAAATTAGAGGAGCAACTAATTTTCTGTCTGGGCTCTCTCCAACCAGATGGCCCTAACATCAACTTCTCCGGTTTCTGCTAACCCACACCCTGTTTTCACTCCCTTCCCCATCCCTTTGTCTTCTTTCTTCCAGCTCTCCACCCCCTTCCCTCTCTCTTCTTTCTTTGGCTTGGCTTCGCGGACGAAGATTTATGGAGGGGGTAAAAAGTCCACGTCAGCTGCAGGCTCGTTTGTGGCTGACCAGTCCGATGCGGGACAGGCAGACACGATTGCAGCGGTTGCAAGGGAAAATTGGTTGGTTGGGGTTGGGTTTTTCCTCCTTTGCCTTTTGTCAGTGAGGTGGGCTTTGCGGTCTTCTTCAAAGGAGGCTGCTGCCCGCCAAACTGTGAGGCGCCAAGATGCACGGTTTGAGGCGTTATCAGCCCACTGGCGGTGGTCAATGTGGCAGGCACCAAGAGATTTCTTTAGGCAGTCCTTGTACCTTTTCTTTGGTGCACCTCTGTCACGGTGGCCAGTGGAGAGCTCGCCATATAATACGATCTTGGGAAGGCGATGGTCCTCCATTCTGGAGACGTGACCCATCCAGCGCAGCTGGATCTTCAGCAGCGTGGACTCGATGCTGTCGACCTCTGCCATCTCGAGTACCTCGACGTTAGGGGTGTGAGCGCTCCAATGGATGTTGAGGATGGAGCGGAGACAACGCTGGTGGAAGCGTTCTAGGAGCCGTAGGTGGTGCCGGTAGAGGACCCATGATTCGGAGCCGAACAGGAGTGTGGGTATGACAACGGCTCTGTATACGCTTATCTTTGTGAGGTTTTTCAGTTGGTTGTTTTTCCAGACTCTTTTGTGTAGTCTTCCAAAGGCGCTATTTGCCTTGGCGAGTCTGTTGTCTATCTCATTGTCGATCCTTGCATCTGATGAAATGGTGCAGCCGAGATAGGTAAACTGGTTGACCGTTTTGAGTTTTGTGTGCCCGATGGAGATGTGGGGGGGCTGGTAGTCATGGTGGGGAGCTGGCTGATGGAGGACCTCAGTTTTCTTCAGGCTGACTTCCAGGCCAAACATTTTGGCAGTTTCCGCAAAGCAGGACGTCAAGCGCTGAAGAGCTGGCTCTGAATGGGCAACTAAAGCGGCATCATCTGCAAAGAGTAGTTCACGGACAAGTTTCTCTTGTGTCTTGGTGTGAGCTTGCAGGCGCCTCAGATTGAAGAGACTGCCATCCGTGCGGTACCGGATGTAAACAGCGTCTACATTGTTGGGGTCTTTCATGGCTTGGTTCAGCATCATGCTGAAGAAGATTGAAAAGAGGGTTGGTGCGAGAACACAGCCTTGCTTCACGCCATTGTTAATGGAGAAGGGTTCAGAGAGCTCATTGCTGTATCTGACCCGACCTTGTTGGTTTTCGTGCAGTTGGATAATCATGTTGAGGAACTTTGGGGGACATCCGATGCGCTCTAGTATTTGCCAAAGCCCTTTCCTGCTCACGGTGTCGAAGGCTTTGGTGAGGTCAACAAAGGTGATGTAGAGTCCTTTGTTTTGTTCTCTGCACTTTTCTTGGAGCTGTCTGAGGGCAAAGACCATGTCAGTGGTTCCTCTGTTTGCGCGAAAGCCGCACTGTGATTTTGGGAGAATATTCTCGGCGACACTAGGTATTATTCTATTTAGTAGAATCCTAGCGAAGATTTTGCCTGCAATGGAGAGCAACGTGATTCCCCTGTAGTTTGAGCAGTCTTCCCTCTCTATTCACAGAGCAATCCCCCCTCTCCCTTGTTTGCTGCTGTGCCCTCCCTCTTTTACCTGCCTATTACCTCCTGCCCCTGCCCCTCCTACTTCCACCATTTTGTTTGGGTGCCTGTCTACATTTTTCTCCTACCTTGATAAAAGGCTCAAGCCTGAAACATTGGTTATGTATCTTTATCTTTGCTTTATAAAGTGCACTGCTTGACCTGCTGAGTTTCTCTAGCATTGAGTTTACATTTTAACTAAAACTGAGGTGGGTAGGAGCCTTCTTCTCTCAGACGATGGTGAATCAGTAGAGTTCTGTGACCCCGAGGGTGGTGCAGGACAGATCTTTAAATGGATTTAAGGTGAAGACGGATCAGTCAAGGGTTATGATGAGAAGACAGCCAGCAGAGATCAGTCCTGATGGTGTTGAGTGGTGGGGCAGACTTAAAGGGCCACGTGACCTCCTCCTGCTCCGAGAGCTCTTTTGAGATGATTTCCAAGCTCCGTCCACTGAAGACTCTTGAAAACTTCTACAGGTGCAACATGCAATTGCTGTCCCCTCCCTCTCTTCTCCACCTATCACCTCCTGCCTTTGTGACCACACCTCTCCCCCCCTCCCCTACTCTATTGTTTGGACGCCTACTGGCATTTTTCCATACCCTGATGAGGGGCTCAAGCCCAAAATGTCAGCTATGCATTTTTACCTTTGCTATATAAAGGACGCTGTTTGACCTGCTGAGTTTCTCCAGCGTTGTGTGTTTATAATTCTGACAGGTTGCATCACTGTTTGGTACAGAGGTGCCTACACTCAGGACAGGAAAAAACTCCAGAGGGTTGTTAACTCGGACTGTGATATCACAGGCACCAGACTTCACTCCATCCTCTTAAGAGGCAGTGACGTAAGAATAAAGCCTCTATCCTCAAGAACCCCCGCCACCCAAGCCATGCCCTCTTCACTCTGCTACCATTGGGGGAAAAAGGTACAGGAGCCTGAAGACAAGCACAAGGAGAGCTTCTTCCCCTCTGCCATCAGATATTCACAGACATTGTCTCACTTTGTCTTTGGGGGTGTATATTTGAGAAAGAACTGCTTCTCCCAGGGAATAGTAAATCTGTGGAAGTCTCTGCCAAATGAAGAAATGGCAGCTGCTTTGTTAAATGTATTTCAGACACACAAATAGATTTTTGAATGATATGGGAATTAAGGGAGCAGATGGATGTGGAGCTGAGTCTGTGGTGCGCTATCGAACAGAAGCAAACATACAAAACATAAAAGTCTGTTCTACAGGCTTTATTTGACATAAACTTCCACCGAGAGGCTGTGAGGGATGCTGTTGCAAGCCCTGAGACTGTATTCAAAGGGCTGGCTCAGGCTTATATCCCAGCGGGTGACTGACAGCCGACCGGGTGGGGCTTGGTCCATTCAGATCGGCTGATTGACACCTGACCAGGTGTTGTCTTGTTCCCGTGCTCTTCTGCAGGTACAGAGGTCGCCCCCTGCAGTAGGCCGGTGATGTACCAACACAGAGTCCATGGCCAAATCAACCGTCATCTTGTTTAATGGCCGAGCAGGAGGTGGCCTATTTCTGATGTCCTTAAAGGGGAGGTCAGGGTGGCATTAAAAACATGAGGCTGGTGAAACTCAACAGGTCAAACAATGCACTCTATACAGCAAAGATAAAGCTACATAACCAATGTTTCGGACCTGCGCCCCTCATCAAGGCATGAGCAAAATGTAGGCAGCCGTCCGGACAAAATAGTGGAGGGGAAGGGCAGGGGGAGGAGTACAGGCAGGTGGGTAAAGGAGGGAGGGCACAGTAGCAAATGGGAGGGGGGGAAGGAAAGCTCTGTGACTGGAGAGGGAAAGTGGTGGAGAGCTGGAGGAAAGAAGACAGAGGGATGGGGAAGAGAGAGGGAGAACTGGGAGTAGACTAGCAGAAACCAGAGAAAACAATATTAATCCAGTTGGAGTGAACCCAGACAGAAAATTAGGGGTTGCTCCTCTAATTTATGGATGATCTTGGTTTGATACAGACAGATATAGGAGTATGGGAATGAGGTGTAAAATTGAAATGGTTGGTCACCAGGAGATTCCTGTCACTGACGTGGACAGAGCGAAGGTGCTCAGCGTAGCAATCTCCCAGTCTGTGCCCAGTCTCTCCGATGTAGAGGAAACCACAAAGGGCATACTGTGTATCATTCCCGCAGATACACGTGTCGCTATAAGCGGAAAGACGTTTAAGGCCCTGAAGGGTGGTGAGGGAGAAGGTGTGGATCCAAGGGAAGGTGCCAAGGGAGCGAGTGACGGGAAGGGGAGGAGGGAGTTGCGGAGGGGGGTGGTCCCTGCAGAAGGCAGAGAGGGGAAGATGTGCCTGATGGTGGGATCATATTGAAGGTGGAAGAAATGGCCTGTGGGCAGGTCCCTTGAAGGAAGCGCCCCTCACCCTACATTTGAGGACTTACCAGGAGTGACGGATTAACCATTAGGCTGAGTAGGGTTAAGCCTAGGCTCCCAGCAGGAGAGAGGACGTCGGGCTCCCAGCAGAAGAGGGGACCCCGGGCTTCTACCCCAAAAGTTCATTCAACCCCCTGGCTCTGTCTGCACCAGTGATGGGAATCTCCCAGTGGCCAACCGTTTCAATTCCGCGCCTCGTTCCTATACTCCCACCTCTGCCCGCAGCCTCTGTACTGTCAAACCAAGATCATCCACTAGTTTGAGGAACAACCCCTAATTTTCTGTCTGGGCTAGCTCCAACTGGATGGCATTAACGTTGACTTCTCCGGTTTCTGCTAGCCTACTCCCAGTTCTCCCTCTCTCTTCCCCTTTTGGACCCCACCCCCCCGCATTTTCCAACCCCCCAGGGGTCGATATGGACCACTTTCTAGACCCCTAATATGTCATTGAACGTAACGTCACTTTATTCTATTCAAGGAAGGGTGGGGCAGGGGGCAAGGTCAGGGGCAGGGAGGCAAGGTC
This sequence comes from Narcine bancroftii, assembly GCF_036971445.1. Taxonomy (NCBI): domain Eukaryota; kingdom Metazoa; phylum Chordata; class Chondrichthyes; order Torpediniformes; family Narcinidae; genus Narcine; species Narcine bancroftii. The sequence goes on along the minus strand of NC_091481.1, from coordinate 60,989,905 downwards.
AGGGGCAGGGAGGCAAGGTCAGGGGCAAGGGGGCAAAGTCAGGGGCAGGGGGGCAAGGGCAGGGGCAGCCTTACTAAAGCTCAGCCCAGGGGCCCGGGTGGTAGTTAATGGGTCCCGACTTACCAGTTGGAACTCCGATCTCCTGCTGTAGGCTTCTTTGATGCTCTGGTCGTCCCAGAGAGCGCGGATGGCCGGGACAACTCTTTGGAAATGCCCCTCCCCTCCAACACTGGCCCTTAGGAAGAGCCCGTGTTTCTCGTTCTCCGGGTTCTCCCAAGACAGTCTCAGCTTCTCCCGGGCATCCAGCAGGACCCGCATCCCGCTCACGACATTCCCATGGATGGTGTCCCTGAACTCCTCCAGCGTGCTCCTGTCGAAATCCTCCCCGTGGATGATCCTCATTTGCTTCAGGAAGGTGCTCTTCCCACTCTCGCCCGCTCCCAGCAGGAGGATTTTCACCATCCTCCGCAGGTAAGGTCTCTCCCTGGCCAACATCTGGTCGATCCCTTTGCTCCGTCTTCGCAGCTCCACCTCTTCCCCGGAGGCGAAGCAGTTCGGGAGGCAGCGCTGTTCCCAGCTCCTCTCCGGCCCGGCCATCGCGCCCAGAAGGTCGAAGAAAACTTTTTCTCCCCCCTCCCCGCCCCCGAAAAGTTTTGTTGCAACTTGTTCTTGGCACGGGCTGGAAACCTACGATCGCGCGGCAAATTCTTCAGCCGCCGCCACTTTCTCGGAAGCTTTCGGACTCATTTCTGACGTCTTTCCCTGGACGACCCGTCTCTACAGGAATGAAAGGGAAAAGGAGCGAGAACCGGAGTTAAAATAGCTGTCGTCTCTCCCTCCCTGTCTCACACCCCTTCTCCCTCCCTCTTTCCTCTCTCCATCCCTATCTCACTGCCCTCTCTCCTCTTTCTCTCTCCCCCGCCCCTTCCTCCCTCTCTCTTCCTCTCCCCTCCCTCTCTCCCCTTCCCTCCCTCCATCTCTCTCCCTCTTCCTCAGCCTCTCCCCTCCCTGTCTTCTTCTCCCCCTCCCTCTCTCGCCCCCGTTTTCCCCTTCCTCCCTCAACCTTCCTCTCACCCCCTTGCTCCCCTCCCTCTCACCCCCTTTTCTCCACCTTCCCTCCCTCCCTTTCTCCTCACCTCTCTTTCTCCCCACCCCCTTCTTTCCCCTCCCTCTCTCTCCCTCGTCCCCTTCTTTCATTCTTCCATCCCTCCCTCTCTCTCAACCTTTCTTTCCCCTCCCTCTCACTTTCTTTCACCCTCCCTTCCCTCACTCTCCTCCTCCCTGTCTTCCTCGCCCCCGTTTCCTGCTTCCTCCCCTCTCCCGCTCTCTCTATTTCTTCCCCTTCCCTCCTCTGCCCCATTTCTTCCCCTTCCCTCCTCTCCTCCATTTCTTCCCCTCTCCCCATTTCTTCCCCCTCTCCCTCCATTTCTTCCCCTTCCCTCCCCTCTCCCTTTCCCTCCCCTTCCCCCTTCCCTCCCCTTCCCCCTTCCCTCCCCTTCCCCCTTCCCTCCCCTTCCCCCTTCCCTCCCCTTCCCCCTCCCCTTCCCTCCCCTCCCCTCCTCTCCCCCTCCCCTCCCCTCCTCTCCCCTCCCCTCCCCTTCCCTCCTCTCCCCCTCCCCTCCCCTTCCCTCCCCTCCTCTCCCCCTCCCCTCCTCTTCCCTCCCCTCCTCTTCCCTCCCCTCCTCTTCCCTCCCCTCCTCTCCCCCTCCCCTCCCCTTCCCTCCCCTCCCCTCCCCCCTCCCCCCTCCCCTTCCCCCTCCCCTCCCTTTCCCCCTCCCCTCCCCTTCCCTCCCCCTCCCCTCCCCTTCCCCCTCCCCTCCCCTCCCCTCCTCTCCCCTTCCCCCTCCCCTCCCCTTCCCCTTCCCCCTCCCCTCCCCTCCCCTCCCCTTCCCTTCCCTCCCCTCCTCTCCCCTCCCCTCCTCTCCCCTTCTCCTCTCTCCCCTCCCCCTCCCCCTTCTCTCTTCTCCCCCTCCCCTCCTCTCCTCTCCCCCTCCCCTCCCCTCCTCTCCCCCTCCCCTCCCCTCCCCCTCCCCTCCCCTCCTCTCCCCCTCCCCTCCCCTCCCCTCCTCTCCCCCTCCCCTCCCTCCTCTCCCCCTCCCCTTCCCTCCTCTCCCCCTCCCCTTCCCTCCTCTCCCCCTCCCCTTCCCTCCTCTCCCCCTCCCCTCCTCTCCCCCTCCCCCGTCCCGCCGGCCTCTCGTCCCAGCAGAGGACACGAACCTCCAGTGCCCAGCCCGCTGCAGAAAGCGCTGCAACTCCGCACCCGCCTGCATCATCGACTCCAGGATATTGGGGAGGGGGTGGGGATGGTTGCAGGAAGTTCGGAAAATGAGCATAAACACAGTCGCAGCCACTGAAGTAACAAGCAAGCTGTTGGAGGAACTCGGCGGGTCGAACCACATACCCTGGGGAGGGGATCCCCCCACGTCGAAGGCGCTAACAGATTGAGTAAGCCGGCAGGGTAACAAGGAGAGTGTGAGGGCGAGACGAGGTGGATCGAACAGGTAGAGGGGAGGTTGCAACTGGCTGACAAACGGGAACACGACAGCACAGTTCAGGCCCTTCGGCCCTCAATGTTGTGCTGACCTTTTTTTTAAAGGTTCGGGGGTGAATTGCAACTGTTCTCCCCTGTTTCTAACCATCTCTCATTTTCATTCTTTGTCTGCCTCCACTTTTTCCCTCCAGCTTTCTAGTTGTAACTTAATGTTCTAACCCAGTGGTTCTCAACCTCTTTCTTTCCACTCATATCCCACTTTAAGTAATCCCTCTGCCATCCTGCTCTGTGATTAGTAAGGGTCTGCTTAAGGTGGGATGTGGGTGGAAAGAAAAAGTTTGAAGCCACTGTTTTAATCGTTATGTGCACGGTTTCAGATCTCCAAAGGAAATTGGCCAATACACTTTTTCTCAAGCAAAATATTTCAGTCACAATTGGGTCTCGAGCAGCGATTCTCAACCTTCCCACCCACATTCCACTTTAACTAATCCCTTACTAATTACAGAGCCCCGATGGCATAGGGAATATTTAAAGCAGGTTATGAGTGGAAAGAAAAAGGTTGAGAACCATTGTAACCTAATGTATCTCTTTGCATGATGTGTCCAAAGAATTTTGATTGCTGTTTTCTGATTCGTTTGTCTTGTACATTTTTTCGTAGAACTTTTTCATTTGTTATCCTGTCTATATGTGATATGCAGAGCTATACTGACCCAAATATTCCTACTCAAAAAAATACAAAACCCTCATAACACTTCATTTTTCTTTCATCCAAGAGTCTCCGAAATGCCCCTAATTTTCCAGCCTCCACCACCACCCCTGGCAATGCATTCCAGGCACCCACAACTCTCTGTTTGGGGGCGGGAGGAGAAAAACATCTTCCCTGAACATTCCTCCCTTCACTTTGTACAGAAGGGGAGAGATAGACAAGGAAGGGGCAGGTGGAGCCAGATAGGGGCAAGTGAAGGTGGGGATAGTTGCAGGGAAGGGGCAAAGGGTTGTAAGCAGGGAACAGATTCCACTTGCTGGAATCACTCTCAGGCAGACTGCAACTCCGAACCTAATCCTCCGAGTTCTTTCATCTATTGCTTTTCAAAACAACAGTCCATTAGTGAAGTCCCTTGGGCTCTCTTCAAAGTTTTTGCAAAGGCTCTCAGAGTCAGACTAGCTTGAGCAGGGCTCCAACATTTTAAATGAGATCTGTTTTGAAGTGTTTGTATGTGGCCTACACTTAAAAAAAAACCTGCCACAATTTATCTCCTTTAAAACCTACCTATATACAATACAAAATACAACATAATCTGTCACAGTGGAAGAACAGGTAGCCCCAGAATCCAAATCCACACATCTCTCAAGATTGCCACACTGGTTGATGGGATAGTTAAGAAGGCTGATGGGGTGTTGGGCTTCATTAATATGGGGACCGAGTTCAAGAATCGAGAGGTTATTTTGCAACTCTACAAATCTCCGGTGAGACCACACTTGGAATATTGCATTCGGTCCTAGTCACCTCATTAGAGGAAGGATGTGGAAGCCATGGAGAGGGTGCAGAGGAGACTTACCAGGATGTGGCCTGGATTGGAAAATGTCTTATGAGGCAAGAGCAGGAATATACAGATCGGCACAAAATCGAGGGCTGAAGGTCCTGTATTGTGCTTTAGTGTTATATATATTTTATACTCTCTCAAACTTTCTGAATCCAATTCTCCCATTGTGATCTCTTCTGCATTGGAGAGACTAGGCGCAGTCTGGGATATCCGCTGCAACATTGTGGACCGCCTATTTCAATTCCCCATCCCATTCCCTTGCTGACATGTCTGTCCACGATCTCATGCACTGAGACCACCTGCAAATTGGTGGAACAACACCTCATTTCCCATCTGGGCACCCTCCAACCGGATGGAATAAATATCGACTTCTCTGGTTTCCATTAAAAACACCTCCTTCCCCCATCTTGCCCCATCTCCTTTCCTCTAAATCCGTCTCTCTCTTCCCTTTTCCTTCTGTCTGCTTTCACAGAGGCAAAATCAATTCTCACCTCTCCTCTTGTATCCAAAGAACACCTTTTGCCTGTTGGTCTGGACTCCTCCCCCCTCCCCCCTCCCCCAGCCATTAATTCAGGCACCTGTTATTTTTTCACTGGTACACTGAGGAGGGGCTCAGGCCCAAATAATGGTAATATATCTTTATCTCCTTTGGACATTGTGAGTCCGGCTAAGTTCCTCCAGCCTTTCAATGCTTACCCTTGTGGGATGGCACTGTTAGAGTGCCAGCGGCCCAGGTTCAAATCCAGCACTGACTGGAATGATGTTTATATGTTCTCCCCATGTCTGCGTGGGTTCCTCTGGATGCTCCGGTGTCCTCCCATCCTTCAAAATGTATGGGGGATTTGGGTCAATTGGGCGGTAAGGCCTCTTGGGCCGAAAAGGCCTGTTACTGTGTTGTATATCTAAATTTAACTTTAAAATAACCTCTCTGCCAGCATTTCTTGCATTCGCTGAGGAAGTTGTATCTCCTTCACCCATATGTTGCAGTCACTCCTGGTTCAAGATGGGACATGGGCGGCAAAAGCAAAAGATAAGCAGAATTTCCTTGTCTTGGCTGTTATGTCCAGCCTGGATAGGCAGCTGCCTCTAGATGCAGGGATGTTCACTCGCCAAGAAATTTTATTGAATGATGGAAAAACTCTGACCCAGGCGTGGAGGCAGTGGCGGAGGGGGGAGGGGAAGAGGAGTTCCATGAAGGCATGAAACGGAGAAGTTCTGGGCTTCACTGATGTTGGAGTCTAAAGCCTGGGAGGGAGGAGGTCCGTTGGACAGTGGTTGAGCACCCTGAGCCAGTAAAGCAGGAATCCCAGCAGCTGGCAACAGAGAAATTTTGGTCTACAAGATTCTGAGAGGCATAGATAAGGTGGACAGCCAGTACCTTTTTCCCAGGAAGGGAATAGCAAACACTGGGAATATCTGTGCAAAGTGAAGAGAGGGTAATTTAGAGAAGACATTTTACACAGAGAGTTGTGGGTGCCTGGAATGCCTTGGCAGGGGTGGTGGCAGGGACTAGAATATTAGGGGCATTTAGAGACTCTTAGGCACATGGATAGAAGAAAACTGGAGGGGGGGGTTATGAGGTAGGAAGGGTTTAATTCCCATTGTGGTCTCCTCCACGTGGAAGAGACTGTGCGCAGACTGGGAGATCGCTTTGTTGAGCACCTCGGCTCTGTCCACTTCAATAGCGTGGATCTCCCAGTGGCCACACATTTCAATTCCCCATCCCATTCCCTTACTGACATGTCTGTCTGTGGTCTCATGCACTGTCAGACTGAGATCAACCACAAATTGGAGGAACAACACCTCATCTTCAGCCTGGGCACCCTTCAACCAGATGGCATGAACATCAACTTCTCCTGTTTCTGTTAAACCCCATCCCATCCCCTTTTTCTCCCTGATGCTTTTCCCCCAGCTCCGACTCTCTCTCTCTCTCTCTCTCTCTCTCTCTCTCTCTCTCTCTCTCTCTTCCCTTTCCCTCTGTCTCCTTTCATTGAGCTAAAATCACTTCTCAGCTCTCCTCTTCTTATCCAATTGACACCTTTTGTTGATCTGGACTCCTCCCCCGGCTAGTCTTTATTCTTACACCTTTCTGCTTTTCGCTTCTACCTTGAGGAAGGGCTCTGGCCCAAAATGTCGGTAATGTATCTTTACCTCCTATGGATGGTGCGAGACCAGCTGAGATCCTCCAGCATTTCTGTGTGTTTTTTACCACAATAACAGCGTCTGCAGACATCAGTGTTTCACTCTGATAAATTTAACCCTGATAAAACACCCATGCAGTTGAATAATCAGGTAAAAGCTGAGAGGGTTTAATAAAATAATCTGAATGAAGTATGAACAACAAGAGGCATTTATTTATGTTTATAAAATTTATGGTCTGCCTTTGTAATCAGAAATGTTGGCTCATGTAAACTGTGAGGTGTGAGCGCGCAATCAATTACACATGAATACAAGAGGTGCAGATGCACAAATCTATCAACAAGCAATGAACCCAGGCAGGTCAGGCAGCATCCGTGGAGAGAAATCATTTCGAGTGAGGGTCCTAAACAAAATTTCTGGCCAACCGTTTCTCCCCACAGATGCTGCCTGACCTACCGAGTCCCTCCAGATTCTCATTATTTGCTCACTTCTCCTGCTTTCTGTACAGTTGGTTCACTGCAGGCTCCATCTTAGGCAGAAGGAATGATGTTTAGTTCGATATTAGGTCCCAAGCAGGGAGGTGGGAAGTGACGCTGGGCTAATATGGTGAAGAAGATTGTTTTCAAACATCCACGTCCAACATCCAACATTCCCTGATACCTTGATGTAGGGTTCAAGCCCGAAACATTGGTTACGTATCTTTATCTTTCCTACATAGGTTGGCTGTTAGTGCAATGCTATTAACAGTGGCAGCAACTCGGGTTCAAACCCGGTACCTTCCTGCAAGGGGTTTGCACGTTAATTTAATTTGAATTGGGACATATAGCACGGTAACAGGCCATTTCAGCCCACTAGTCCGTGCCACCAAATTTACACTCCATTAGCTTGCGTTGTTGAATGGTGGGAGCCCCTGGGGGAAACCCCCAAGCAAACACAGGGAGAATGTACAAACTCCTTACAGACAGTGGGGGTCTCAAAACCCCGATTGCTGGCGCTGTGAGGGTGTTGCGCCAGCCACTGTGCTCTTCTCCTCGTGTTTGCGTGCGTTTCCTCCTGGAGTTCCGGTTTTCTCCCAACGTTCAAAAAAAAAACATTCCAGGTTGTCGGTCAGTTAGGAGTAATACGGCAACACAGGTTCCTGAACCAGAAGGGCCTGTAACCGCACTGAATATCTAAATGCAAAAATAATTAAATTTGTCAAGTACACTGTCTAACCTGCTGTGTTTCCCCCAACTTTGTATGTATTTAATTTTTATTCCCCAACTGTTCTCCTTGGAAAGACTGAATCTGTGGTCTTGAGAGAACAGGCACCTCTGTAAATAGCCCACTCACAATGACCTCAGCTGTGAACAAAGCTCCCCCCCCCACCCCACCTCACCTCTATTTCACTGTTTCCTCTCATGGAGTGCCTTCAGAATTGTAGAGAAGCAAGGACCCTACACAGCAGTCACCTAACTCCGTTGTATGGTCCCTGACCAACACTCAATGAATCAGTGCCTCCCAAATACATCAATCACCCTACAACATCCCCACCGCCCACCACTGTATGTTTTGAACGGTGAGAGGTAACCGGAGCAACACAGGGAGAATGTGCAAACTCCTTACAGATAGCGCCGGATTCTTACCCAATCGCTGTCGCTGTAACAGTCATGCTAACTGTAGCAAACTCAAGGCAATGGAAAAATCTCATCTGTTTACGACACAGACTCATGCAGGTCATCAACTATTAACACAAATAATAAAAAAAAGGATAAATAGTTTAATAGAACCAAAAAAAAATAAGAATATCTACAATATATTAAAATGTCTTCAACAGCTTGCTTCCTGTTCATGTCCTTTTGCCACAGACCTTTACCACTATGTCTGCATCTGTACAAATATCACACGGTAATGACAACTTCCCAGCAGTGGTGGGTGTTCTCGCACTGTCGAGAAATTATTTGTCCACCCTACTCTGCGTGCTTCTCTCCCAAACTGCTTTTGAATTTTGAACAACAAAGTTGACTAAGCTAGGACTTTTCAGAGCAATGGAGGATGAGGTATACAGGATGACGAGAGCCATAGATAGGGTGGACAAGCCAGCACCCTTGCCCCAGGGCAGCAGTGGCCAAATTTAAAAGACTCTTAGATGGGCACGTGGATGAAAGAAAAATAAAGTATAACAGCCTGTGAAGGAGGTGAAGTTTAGATCAGTGGTTTTCAAACCTTTTCTTTCCACCCACATCCCACCTTAAGTAATCCCTGTGCCGTAGGTTCTCTGTGATTAGTAAGGGATTACTTAAGGTGGGATGTGGGTGGAAAGAAAAAGTTTGAAAACCACTGTTTGAATTGTACCTCATTGACTCGTTATGTGCATGGTTTCACAACTCCAAAGGCAATGGGCCAATAACAATTTTGCTCAAGCAAAATATTTCAGTAACCATTGGGTGTGGAGCAGTGATTCTCAACCTTCCCTTCCTACTCACAGCCTACTTTAAGCAATCCTTTACTAATCACAGAGCACCAATGGCCTAGGGATTACTTAAGGTGGGATGTGAATGGAACAAAAAAGTTTGAAAACCACTGGATTAGACTGATAGAGTATGCTTACATTGGTCAGCACAACATTGTGGGCACATTAGCTGTTGAGAACTCGGGCTGCATTTAACCTTTCACAAGATATACTCTGGACTGGGACCATGGGTAAACTACAGTATGAACATCATACGGAGCAGCTGGTGGTTGGATATAAAACCGGGACTTTGGTAGTCCCTGAAAACTGGGATGTGGAGTCCAAAAGGTTAATAATGAGAACTAATGCAAAAGCAAAACATATCCAATGTTGGAAATCCAAAACCAAAGCAGAAAGTGTGAGGATAGCTCAGCTGGTTGAAAGATCACTCCTGCACTCATTGGCCCATGTTCCGAAGGCAGCTTCTGTGGGGACTGAGATAAAAATGTTTCACGTCAAAGACACTCCATTAGTCTGGGGAAGAGTTGATAGAATACAGCACGCAACAAACAGACAAAGTGAAGTAAATTAAAGGGGAGAGGTGCGGTGGAGAGGAAAGGACGCAAAGATTAAATGACAAAACGGGTAATGGTTCAGGGCAAAAGGGGCTGGAAATGGGAGACAGAGAAGCAAAAAGATTACAGCATTGCACAGTCTATACTGGCTGCAAATCAAACATCTCACAAGGTCGCCGCACATAGGAGAGTTAAGTAGGCTTATGTGTTGTTGGGCTTCATTAATAGGGGGATTGAGTTCAAGTGTTGCAGCTCTACAAATCTCTGGTGTGACCACACTTGGAGTATTGTGTTCAGTTCTGGTCACCTCATTATAGGAAGGATGTGAAAGCTATGGAGAAAGTGCAGAGGAGATTCACTAGGAAGTAACCTGGATTGAAAAGCAAGTTGCATGAGACAAGGTTAGCAGAGCTCGGACTTTACTCTTTGGAGTGAAGAAGGATGAAAGGTCTACAAGATTCTGAGATGCATAGATAGTGTGAGGTGGACATCCAACACCTTTTTCCCAGAGCAGGAATAGCAAATACCAGAGGATGCATGTACAAAGTTAAGGGAGGGAAGTTTAGGGGAGACATCGGGTAATTATTTTTACACAGAGAGTTGTGGGTGCCTGGAATGCATTGCTGGGGATGGTGGTGGAATCTGAAACATTGGGGGCATTTAAGAGACTCTTAGACAGACACATGGATGAAAGAAAAATAGAGGGTTATGAGGTAGGGAGGGTTTAGTATTTTTTTGGTAGGAATAACATTGAGGGTCGAAAGGCCTGTACAGTGCTGGAATGTGTAAGAGCAAGGTCAGGGTTCTCAAACCTGTAGATTCCTTCCTTTCAAATTCACCCAGCCACCTTCTGAATGTTACAAATTCACACCATCCACTCCCCCTTCCTCACCTGCAGCCCACTCCACCAGTTTCCCTCATCTCCTTCCAGGCTGGGGAGAGATGGAATTGGGAGGCAGGCCACTGTCATGAGCTGAAATGAATCAGCCAGACTGCTAGCCTGCAGTTTACTGCTGTGAAGTCAGGCCTGGGATGATAGAGAGAGCGAAGGAATTAATTTAGACGAGTGATTGTTGGATGTCTGGCCGATCAGCAGGAGATTTCAGGATGGGCTAGATTCGAGTGTTCATGGAGCTGATAATTCACATTATCAAATGGAACGTCCTGCTAGCCATGGTCACTGCCTGATGACCTTCTCAAGCCCCGAAAAATCTAGTTCTGCTCGATCCAGACTGCTTTTCCCTGCTCCTGGAAGATCCTTTCCTTTACAGCTTTGCTCAGTTCATCGACATTGCTCCACGTGTTGGGCTCCACTGTGGCGGACAGACAAGGCGCCGACTCCAGATGTTTCTGCTCAATCCGGTAGAGCTTCAGGAACTCGTCATCGCTGCCACACAACTTTGGGCACAATTTCCTGGAGAAAGAGGAGGAGAGGGTTCACACCCACTGCCAAGGGTCCAACACCTCCATCAGCAAGCCAGCCCACCTCCACCTACTTCTGCCAGATATCTGCCCCCTCCACCATCAGACCACCCTCCTACCAAGTCTGCCCCCTCCATCAGCAGACCACTCTACTACCAAGTCCACTCCCTCCACCAGCAGACCACCATCCTACCATCCTGCCCCTCCACCAGCAGACCACCCTCCTGCTAAGTCCACCCCCTCCACCAGCAGACCACTTCCTACCAAGTACACCCCCTCCTCTAGCAGACTGCCCCCCACCTGCAGACAACCCTCCTACTGTCCACACCTTCCACCTGCAGACCACCTTCCTACCAACTCCACCCCCTCCACCATCAGACTGCCCCCCCACCTGCAGATCGCCACCTCTACCAGCAGACTGCCCTCTCTACCAGCAGACCGCCCTCTCTGCTAGCAGACCACCCCCTCCACCATCAGACCAACCCCACCAGTGGACAATTCACTCCACCAGCAGACCGCCTGCTCAACCAGAAAACTATCTCCTCTACCAGCAGATCACCCTCTCCACCGGTAGATCTGCTCTGCCAATAATGTTCCCCCACCAGTGTACCCCAATCACCAATTCCAACCCCAAATGCTGGACTCCCCACTTCTGGCTCTTCACCTCCATGCTATCCCAACTATGTTTACTCCCACCACCAACTCGACCCCCTTTTGATGCCAGCCTGACCCCACCGTCAATTCAGCTCCCAATTCCCACCCACCCCACGGCCATATTCCCCAATGCCAGGTTAAGCCCAATCCCAACTATCCCCACCCACAGCCCAGCACCCCTTCACCTCAGACACAGCCTTCACCCCACCCCCAGCCCGGCCCCGCTGCCAACAAGCTAGCCTCTCCTCCGACTGTACTACTTCATCAACAGCCCGTCCTCAAACTTATTTTTGGCTATGGCCCCCTTAGGTCCCTGCTTAAAGTTTAAGGACACCTTCCCTGCGAGGTTTATTTGGTTTCTTCTGTACTTCTACCGACTACATAAAAAACTTTTGATGATTTCAGTCCGTGGAGCCCTGATATGTGCTGTGGCCCCTGGGGTGGGGTTGCAGTGTCTGCACTGAGAATGACTGCACCATATGATTCCACCAACAGTCTAAGCCCACCACCAACCGTCAACACCGCCCCCTCTCCTTTGCCAACAGTCTACCCCCAAAGTTGCCTTCAAAGTCAGATATTATTGGCATACAACCCTGAGATTCTTTTTCCTGTGGGGGAGGCAGAATGACCATTAATTGTAGTGCAAAAAAAAACTGTACTCAATGTACGCATGTAAAGAAATAAAGAAATTTAAATAAACTGTCCAATACAGAGAGAAAAAAATACAATATGATCACGTGTAAGAGTCTTTAAATGAGTACAGTAAAACCTCTGTTCTCTGCAGTTGAAGCAATCATCAAAAAAAATTACAAGAAAATAAATAGGTAAAAAATACAGGTTTAAAATGGGTGCGTCTCGCCGTTAGTTCACCGATCACACAACACGCAGTCTCAAGCAACCGGAAAATGCACTTCTCCGGCATTTACCAATCCCCATAGGTGGTTAAGGAGTCTGATGGTGGAGGGGGCGCAGCTGTTCCTGAACCTGGTGGTGCAAGTCTTGTGGCACCGATACCTCTTTCCCGTTGGCAGCAGCGAGAACTTGGGTGGAGAACTGGATCAGCAAGGACGAGGTGATCCAAAGAACCAGTTTCTGTGCTGTACAGAGTCCAGGTCCACAGCAGAATGTGTAATTAATCACTGAGCCAGCAGGGGGAGCAGAGTGCTCTGTGCAGCCAGCACAGCAAACTCCACTGGAAGAACATCTGGGAATAACCCAAAAACAACCCTTCAAGCCTGGCCGACCATTCAATACCATTACGGCTCAAAGGCACCCATTCCTAAAGTGAGGGGTGGTCACAGCACATTTAAGTAAAAGCCCTGTTTACTTTTCACCTCACATACTCGTGTAATAGTCAATACCATAAAAAAGTCGACCCCCCCCCTCCCTTATTTCTGGCCCCAGCCGCCCACCCATCCAAATTTCCAGGGCCCTGTGGACTCTCATCCGTCAGCAGACTCTTGCCTCCCCCCACCGGCCCATCCAAGCTCCCAAACCCCTGACTGCCGATTCTCACCTCAGCCCTGGCCACCCACCCATCAGAGCTCCTGAACTATGGATAATCCCCCCCCCCCTCACCCCCCGCCCTTCTGAGCTCCCGATGCCTCAAAAGACACAGGTACTTACCACCACCAAAAGTAGTGTGCGTGTAATAATTGACCCCCTAAATTTTACCCTAAAAGTTGGTCCACAAAATTCGACTATTGGATCATACAGTAGATATTTTCATATAGTCGGTAGGAGAGAAGTACGAAAGAAACCAAAACATGACTGCTTCAAAGAAAAAGGGGCCCCATAAACTTTGATCAAAGTCCAAGGGGGTGGGGGAGGAATGGGGGGAGGGAGGTGGTCATAGCCAAAAAGAAGCTGAGAATGCCTGGTCTAGAGGTTACCTTAGTTTCTTAATGTTTTTTGAAGTCACTTTGATGTGAATGACAATGGCATAGATTTCTTTTCCGATTAAATCCTTGACAGTGTGCACTCCGAGGGGAAGCAAGCCATGTTTGTTCTGGAAGAGAAGAACCCTCGCATATTAAAATTGAAATGTTTTGAAGACAACCCGACTTGTGGAGGGTTTGCGCGCACCAGGTTGAACAGCCCAGGAGTAGCGTGGACCGGTGGTGAACCCATGGTGCTTCCTCTCCCTGGAGAGCTCGGGATAAGTACAGTAAAACCCCTGTTCTCTGCAGTTGAAGCAATCATCAAAAAAAATTACAAGAAAATAAATAGGTAAAAAATGCAGGTTTAAAATGGGTGCATCTTGCCGTTAGTTCACCGATCACACAACACGCAGTCTCAAGCAACCGGAAAATGCACTTCTCCGGCATTTACCAATCCCCATAGGTGCCAGATACCAGGGGTTTTACTGTACGACACTGTGACATGGTTATATTGTCTCACACACACACACACAAGTGCAACACACCGACACTCTTATTGCCAGGCAAGCAAGATGGACTGACAACAATGGGATAAATTCAATTTCGGCAATGCGCCATGACACAGTAAAAGAGGTACTGGTAATAAATTTAAAAAAGAGATACAGTAAAAGTTTTAAAAATCTAGATGCCAGAAATCCGGACCACCCAAGGATCCAAACTTCTTGAAAACTAAACCTTTTAAATTCAGTGGGCTTTCATGTTCGCACGTACAAGCAACAGATTCGCAGAAGTCGCGGAAATGAACAAAAAGATATTTGATTTTTGTACTTTGTATTTCATATGAAAAAATGTTTCGTTAATACACTATCAAAATTTAATTTTTAGCTTCCTTAAATATGAGCTTTAAAAGTACTGCCTGAAAATCTGGAAAATCCATCTCGACCCAAAATCCCCAAGCAGCCCAGACTTTGGAACTTTTATTGTAAATGTTCACAGTTGCAGTTAGTGCAAAACAAAAAAGGTGAATTTTCAATAGTCTTTTGGTTGTCCCAGAGTAATTTATGGTGAGGACATTATGGGGAAGATCAGGCTGTTGGGAAAAAAAATCTGCTCTTGAACCATGAGGTGTCGGATTTCACACAAGGAGAGGACTTGGGATTCGCTAAAACCACAGTGAAGTAAAATGTAAAAGTCTGCAGACGCCGTGATTGAAGTCAAAACACGACATTGGAGAAAATCAGCAGGTCAAACAGTGTCCTTTATGTAGCAAAGATAAGGATACATAACTGACGTTTCGGGCTTGAACCTGGTATGAGGAAAATGTAGGCAGGTGCCCAAAATAAATGGTGGGGGGGGGAGAGGAGTAGGGTCCCAACAAAGCCTTACAAAGAAGCCACTGATGACAATTTCATGGTGTTCATATCTCCACACTACCATCACATGACCAAAGGACCCCAAATGGTGCTGCTTGGTGTCAAAAATGTCTCCTCGCGCCTGATCAAGCCATACCTTTGCTATGACATCTCTGATTGCTTCAACCGTGATGCTTTCGAACTTGCCCTTCTTCAGGTTCTTTTGTAAGGAAAAACGGGTTTTTGTCTTCAGTTGCTCTTCGGTAAGAACTTCTGCAAAGCAAAGTGGCCCATTAGTTCCCGGAGTGGAGGGAAGGAGCTACAAGCCCCGGCCTTTTCACCAGCCTTTGGTGTCTAGTCCATAAGCTAGAAGGTCCCCTCCTTCTCAAGCAGGGCTCAGACACTGGTGCCTGAAGCAGCCCCCGCTGATTCATTGAGCAGAGAATTCTGGACGAAGCAGTTCCTCCTCATCTCTGCTTTTAATTTAGGCCCTGAATTTTGAGACTATGCCCCCAAAATTATAGTAGGTCCAGCACTAGAATAGTGAAATGCGAAAGTCTTCAGACGATAAGATTGTAGCAAGAACCTCGCGTCTCTGCCTTCCACAGGGATCGCTCCATCAGTGACTCCCCCGTCCATTCCTCACTAATCATCCCCTTGGCATTTACCCCCTGCCACCATTCGGGGCCCCAAACAGTCCTTTCCTAGTGAAGCAACATTTTACTTGTGGATCTGCGGAGGGGGGAGGGGTTATCTACTGCTCTCATTGTGGTCTCCACATCAAAGGTACTGGATGCAGGCTAGGAGATCTTCGTTGAGCATCTCGGCTCTGTCCGCCACAATAGCGTGGCCACACATTTCCATTCCTTGTCCCCATTTCCTTGCTAACACGTTTGTCCATGGTCTCATGCACTGCCGGATTGAAGCCGCTCACAAATTTGAGGCAAGGTATCTCACCTTCCATCTGTGCACCCTCCCACCAGATAGCATTGACATCAACTTCTCCAGTTTCTATTAAAACCACCCCCCACCCCACCCCACCTGTCACCTTTCCCCCAGCTCTCTCTCTCTCTTTCTTCCCTTTTCCCAGTTTCCTTCCACAGAGCCAAAATCAATTCTCACCCCCCACTTATCATATCCAATTAACACCTTTTGCAGGGTCAGCACCAGAACAAGTCTGATCGGGGGGGGGAGGGGGGGCCCCAATCTGATGCTCAAAAACTCACTCAGCCAGTGGTGGTGCCCACCTGAACCTCCTCCATGTGTCGTCCCTCTCTCCGACAAAGATGCTTCTTATATTGCGTGGAGACCAGTGACGCTAGGCGCCCATGATGCTTGACGCAAGCTAGTGCTGCGGATGGGGCGGGGGTTACGAGACCTCACTTTGGGGTGGTGGGTGGGGGCAATGGCTGCGAGCGGGTTGGGGGGTCCACAGTACCTCATTGGGGGGGGGGAGTTAATGCCTGCGGATGCCTCCCCTTGGCACCGACCCTGACCATTTGGCTGTTGGTCTGCACTCCTCCCCATCCCTTCTTTTCCCTTTCTCTCTAGTCTTTAATTAAGGGGCCAGCCTGTTCTTTGCTTATACCTTGAGGAAGGCCTCAGGCCTGAAACGTTGGTAATACACCTTTATCTCTTATGGACTCTGTTCCTCCAGCATTTACTGTATGTTTTTAGCCCTAGGAGAAGAAAAGACCCCACCCTAGAAAGAGACTCCCTGTGGTCAGGCAATAGGGAATCTATAGAATTCTCTGCCCAAGGAAGGAATAGAGGTTGCATCAATAAACTTAATAAAGACACATCTAGATTACGACATAGAATAGAGAGCAGAATCTCTTTACCTATGGAAGGAGGGCCCAGTTCCAAGGCTGATGGCTCGGGTCAGGCTTTAAATGGCCTGTTGAAGGAGCCCACGTGTGTTTATTTTAAAGTTCTGCAACCTCAGGGTCTGTGCCCAAGAGGGTGGCGCCTGCGCTCGGCAGCGGCCACGAGGGGTTGTGGACCCAGGGAGCAGCGGACCAGCGTGGGGCACCAGGAACGGGGAGAACACTCCCCCCCACCGCCCCATTGAGAAGGAGAAGCACGGGAGATGACCCCAAAGAGAAGGTGACCACAACTGTGGACCAACGAGTGGCTCGGCGGCAGAGGGACCCGCGCAACCTGCGGGCAACCTGCGGTCTGGGGTGCCATGCAGGCCGCTGGACGCTGGCTCACAGGGACCAGGTATGGGTAACGGGGGCAAGGAGGGCTTCCCGATCATATGTCAGAAGTTTGGATCCAGAGCTTGGGTGGCCAACGAATCAAACAGGAGTCCATGTGGCTGCAGGAGTAGGAGGCGAATCCACAGGCACTCAGTGACTCTGAAAATACTTTCTTTTGCTTCTCTTTCCCTCTGACTGTAAGGGGTGATGTTAATGGTGACTCTGTCTTTCTTCCAACGGACAGAAGGCAAATTCATGTAATATTACATGTTCTGTACTATTACGTGACAACAAAGGATTCTTGAAATCTGAAATCAGGAAACTAGAAGGAGGGGAATAAATTTAAAGGAGGCCTGGGGAATAGGTTTATCGCACGGACATTGCTTGTCTGGGGGATAGGTTTGTCTCATCAATGGTGCTGGTCTGGGGGATAGGTTTGTCTCACCAATGGTGCTGGTCTGGGGATAGGTTTGTCTCACCGATGGTGCTTGTCTGGGGGATAGGTTTGTCTCACCAATGGTGCTGGTCTGGGGGATAGGTTTGTCTCACCGCTGGTGCTGGTCTGGGGGATAGGTTTGTCTCACCGATGGTGCTTGTCTGGGGGTTAGGTTTGTATCACCGATGGTGCTTCTCTGGGGGATAGGTCTGTCTCACCAATGATGCTGGTCTGGGGGATAGGTTTGTCTCACCGATGGTGCTTCTCTGGGGGATAGGTTTGTCTCACCAATGGTGCTGGTCTGGGGGATAGATTTGTCACACCGATGGTGCTTGTCTGGGGGATAGGTTTGTCTCACCGATGGTGCTGGTCTGGAATGAGCTGCCATTGGCAGATAGAAGTACATCATTGAACACTTCCCACGGGCAGCGAGACTGCTGAACGACTGATTGAACTGCTCATACAACCCCGCAAAGAATCTACTATTTAGTAAACAATATTTATTTGTTTTTATAGACATAGATTAAAACCCACGGCACCTATAGGAATTGGTAAATATCAGATAAGTGAATTTTCCGGTTGCTTGAGATTGCATGTTGCGTGATTGGTGAACTGGCAACAAGGGGTTAAACTTTTGGGGTTTTTTTAACCTATTTCTTTTCCACTATTTTTTTTCCCAGTTGCTTGAATTCCAGATAACAGAATTTTTAATTGTATAAAAGTACTGCACATGTTTTAAAAATGCAAAGCTGGAGAAACTCAGCAGGTCAAACAGTGTACTTTATACAGCAAAGATAAAGATGCAGAACCAACATTTCAGACTTGAGCCCCTCATTAAGGTATGAAAAAAATGTAGAGAGGCACCCAAACAAAAAGCGTATATATCGCTTGTCTGTGCGTGTGTTATATCTGGATGTGTGTTTGCTTGATTTTGCAGCGAGGACTGGGGAGCGCTGTTCTGTCGGGTTAATCGGATGACAATGTAATTGAAAGGATGGATATATGGATAGGAAAGAGGTGAAGAGGTACGGAACAAATGCAGGCAAATGGGATTCATGTAGAATGGCATCATGGACCATGATTCCGTCCCATGAGACAGAGAAAGGTGGCCACCTTGCATAGACACCTCGAGAGGGGCCATTCCTACCTGGCTGCACAACATCAAACTCTGTGGAGGCCGGCAACTGGAGGACACGTTGGATCAGAGGCTTGGCCAGGATCGTCGGCATGAAGAGCACCGGTCGCTTTTGGTGCACACTGATCGGCTGAACTAGACTGTAAGGTAAAACCTTTTCATTCTGCTCTGCAATTGAAGCAGAACATCACAGCTTTAACAGTGATACAGTGAAAATAATCACTTAGCATGCTATCCAGGCACATCAACACATCAAATATTATGATATTAAACCTAAAGTACAGGGTGTTGTCTTAAAGGAAGACCAAAAGTGCTGGATATTGTGTGACAAAGTGCAGGCTATAGAGGAAAGCAATACAAGAGTGTTATTTTACCAATGAGAGGTCCATTTAAGAGTTTGATCACAGCAGATTGATCTGGAATCTGGAGTTCACGTTCCTCTATATGAGATTCTGTCTCAATCACAGGAATAGAATGCATTTTAACCAACTGTGGCTTGTTCATTGCCCAGGTTGGGACGTGGTAGAGAAACCATTTAATATCAGCACGAGTATTGAGAGCAGGCCATTCAGCCCCTACGACCTGTCCCACCACTTAATATGATCACGGCTGATAGATCTCTTTCCCATCACCCTCAACTCTTCGATATTTCTCTCTCCTCTATCTGCCCCCTGTTATCCAGCATCTACAAACCTCTGGGTTAAAAAAAGTCCAGAAATTCACCATCCTCTGCCAGGAGGAGTTCCTAAACACCCAGATTTCAAATCAGCATCCCCTTATCTTGTACCTATGTCCCTTCTTTTGAGATTCTCCCACTAGTGGAAACAGCTCATCTACAGTTTCAGGAACTGATGTTTCATCACAGCTCCTTCTCCTCAACTCCAGAAAATAATATAGATTCAATTCTTCATGAGATTGACGAAGGCAGGATAACAAATATTGTCTGTGTGGATGTTAAACCCGCTGCCTTGTGGGCAAGGCCTCTTTAGGCAAAAGCTAAGAGGCGGTAAACTCTGAATTCAAACCACCTGCTGCCTTGCAGGTTTTGCCTCTTCAGGCATAGGCTAGGAGAAGGTAACCCTGACTTCAAATCTCCGGGCTCGGCTCACCTAGCTGTCGGTACTGGAAAGGGCCCCAGCTATGGGCGAATAGCACACATCAGTCTGGTAGCAGGGGCTGGCAGCTGTGGCAGAGTGCGGGAAACATTTTCCCTAGCGGTCTGCAGCAGCAAACTCGGCGGGCGAAGGATCAAGCTAAAAAGCTACAAGCTTGCGAAGGGATGGGCCATGGATGGATGGGATGGATGTTAAAAATATATTTGACAAGGTCCCACATGGAGGCTAGTCGAGAAGGTTAAGGCACATGGGAGCTGGCTAATTGGTGAATGGAACCAAAGAGCGGAAGTGGAAGGTTGTTTCTTCGGTCGGAAAGGCAGTGGCATACTGGAGAGAATGTGCTGGGACACTCAGGGGTTTGCAGAGGTTTGGTATGACATCAAAATCTTTGGCTGATTTCTACAGATATGTAATGGAAAGTGGGCTGCATCATGGTCTGGTATAGAGCAGAAAGCTCTGCAAAAGGTCATGGGCACACCCCAAGACATTGCAGGAAAAACTTTCCCCACCATCTAGAACATCTACAAGGAACGCTGCCCTCGGAGAGCAGAAGCAATCGTCAGGGATCCCCACCACTCAGCACGTGCTCTTTTCTCGCCGTTGCCATCAGGAAAGAGGTATAGGTGTCACAAGACTCGCCCCACCAGGTTCGGGAACAGCTGCTTCTCCTCCATCAGACTCCTCAATGACAAACTCAATCAGGGACTCATTTAAGAACCCTTACTTTGCACATTATTTATTATAGATTTTTTGTGTATTGCACAGTTTCTTCACATTTCCTTCTTTGTCTTTTTTGTGTGCATATCTTTTCCTGAGTGCAGTTTTTTTTTGCACTATCAATAAATGGTAATTCTGCCTGGCCCACAGGAAAAAGAATCTCAGGGCTGTATGTGATGTCACGTATGTACTTGGACAATCAATCTGAATGTTGAACTCCGTTGTTTGTGATATACTTCAACAATTTAAATGTGAATGTGTTTAGAATGATTACTAAGTTTTCAGATGACATGAAATTTGAAGGTTTTGTGGATAGCAAGGAAGCATATCCAAGGCCAGGGCAGGAGCTATAAAGTTGATCAATTGGCAAGTGGACTTTAATTTTGACAAGTGTGAGGTGATGACCCTTGGAAGGTGCCAAGATACTGATGAACAGAGAGACTTTGGGGACCAAAGACAATTGACCCATAAGAGTGGCAACCCAGGTAGATGGGCTGGGGAGGGAGGCATATGACATGATTGCCTTCATACAACAGGATGCAGAATGCAAATGTTGGAGGATGAGTGACATGGGTTCGAATCATGCGCAGAATGTAAGAAATTTGTATGTTCTCCCCAAGTCTGCAAGGGTGTTTTTCCTGGGGTCTCCGGTTTTAAAATTAAATTTAGACCTACAGGATGGTAACAGGCCATTTCGTCCCACGAGTACGTGGCGGCAAATTTACACCCAATCAACCTACATTTTGAACAGTAAGAGAAAACCGGAGCCCCCTGGGAAAACCTATGTAGACACGGAGAGAACGTACAAACTCCTTACAGACACCGCAGGATTCAAACCCTGGACTCACTATCTGGCACTTAAAGATGTTGCACTAACTACCTACACCAATTGTGCCACCCGCCATTCAAAACATACTGGATGTTATAGGTCAATTTGGTGCATCTGGACATTGTACTTGTGTCCCTGACGTTAAATTCATTATCAAAAGCAGGGTTTGCTCTGTAAACTCCCTGAGGAGGGAGATTTCAGATTTATTGTCAGAGAACATTCATGACATCACATACAACCCTGAGATTCCTTTTTCCTGTGGGCATGGCAGAATTCCCACTAATTGGTAGTGCAAAAAATAAACTGTACACAACGTAAACATGTAAGCAAACAAAGAACTGTAACGGATAAAGAATGTAAACAAACTGACTGTGCAATAGAGAGAGAACAAAAAGAAAATCAATAAAGTGCGCAAGTCCTTAAATGAATCCCCGACTGAGTTTGACGTTGAGGAGTCTGATGGTGGAGGAGGAGCAACTGTTCCTGGACCTGGTGGGTGCAAGTCTTGTGGCACCGATACCTCTTTCCTGATGGCAGCAGTGAGAACAGAGCGTGTGCAGTGTCTTTGGTTCATTGATCATTCAGGAATCTGATGGCAGCGGGGAAGAAGCTGTCCTTGTGCCGCTGAGTGCTCGTCTTTAGGCTCCTGTACCTTTTCTCTGATGAGAACAGAGTGAAAAGAGGTTACTTTTTTCAGACATCATCTCATGTGGATGTCCTTGATGGAGTGAAGTCTGGTGCCCGTGATGCAGGCCGAGTTAACAAACCCTCTGTAGACGTTCTCGATGTTGGGGACAGTTTTACCTGTGATGCCCTGGGTTGGGTCCACCACATTTTGCAGGGCTTTACACTCAGGGGTATTGGTGTCCCCATACCAGACCATGATGCACACTTTCCACCACACCCCTGTAGAAATTTGCCAGGTTTCTGGTGTCATGCCAAACCTTTGCAAACTCCTGAAGAAGTAGAGGCGCTTTCTCCATTCACTCACCTTCACAGCAGGGGCTGAGGGAAAGGCTACTGGCACTGGAGACCTTCTGGTGAATGGCTGCTGCCACAATCCTCACCTCATCTCCACACAATGTCTTCAACTTGTCACAGTTCTTCATGAAGATCATAAAGCACAAACAGTAAGTAGAAAAAAAAACATCCGTTATTGCCCAGTGGCTTTGTGCACGAGTTCTCAGTTTGAAAATTGGCAGATGCTGAAATCGTGACTGAAGAAAGAAAGGTTTCGAGATAACTCAGCAGGTCAGGTAGCATTCAGGTCAAGACCTTTTATTGACCTGAAGCGTTAATTTTTATTTTAAATTTAAGACAAGCAGTACAGCAACAGGCCCTTTTAGCCCACAAGTCCGTGCTGCTCAATTCATGCCCATTTGACCCACATCCTTGATATGTCTCGAACGGTGGGAGGAAACTGGAGCCCCTGGGGAAAACCCACGCAGATACGGTGAGTGGTCGCTCCTGTACATTTTTCCCAATGGTAGCAGAGTAAGGAGGGCATGGCCTGGGTGGTGGGGGGTCTTTGAGGATAGAGACTATCTTTTTTTTTTAAGACATCTTCTCATTAGGATGTCCTCAATGGAGTGAAGCCTGGTGCCTGATTTTAACCCAGGTCCCGGTCGCTGGCGCAGAAACAGTGTTGCACTAGCCGAGCTGCCCACTTTTGGTGGGCTATTTCTCCTCCTGGATGCTGCCTGCCTTTCCAGCTTCTCTTTATTCACTCCTGAATTCTTCATCCGCCTGTCTCTGATTCCCGCACAATTCAACTTCCTGAGGCCCGGAGATATGATCAACTCCACCACCACCCCCCCCCCACCCCAGCAGGGAGGCCACTAACCAGAGGTTTACACCCACGGCAGCACCAAACCTTCAGAGGGGGAATCGAGGAAACATTTACAAGGGATTGTGCCTGTGGGAACAAGGAGCTCAACTGCACTTTCTTACAGGGTGGGAAATTTCTTGCACAGTTAGCACAAGAAATGTAAAGGAGCTTACTTCTGCTCCCAGTTCATTTATTCTCATGGTCTGGGGCTGGGAAATCTTGTTAGTCAGGCCCAAGACAAGGGGCCAGCAGCCCTCTCCTGAGGGACAAATTTCTCTAATTTAATGAAAACTTTGAATGTTTCATAATTAAAAACATTTCATGAAAACCTCGTGAATAGCAGTCACAATCTTCAATGGCCATAAAAGGATAATAACACAGCTAAGCTCAGCAGTTGGACCAATGCCTGGTAAGGTGACAAGGCCAATGAGAAACTGGTTCCTTCTGTATTTGCTCATCAGGCTGGCAGGGTAATACTTATCACACAACATCACTGACCGGAGGATCAACCATGTAATCTGTGCATCACAGGCACAACCAAGAGTGAAGCACAAAAGTCGGAAGCAGTAAAAACAACCCAGAAATGCTGGAAGAACTCAGCCAGTCCAGAGGAGGTAAAGATAGATGGCCAGCATTTCAGGCCTGAGCCCTTCGAGGTATAAGCAAAGGAAAGAGTGAGAAGATGGGCAGGGGGAGGAGTCCAGACCAACAAAGGGTGTTAATTAGATATGAGGAGAGGTGGGAATCAAATTTGGCTCTGTGAAAGGAGACAGAGGGAAAAGGGGGGAGAAAGAGAGAGGGGGGGAGGGAGAGCTGGGGGAAAGGCCACAGGTAGAAGAAGAAGGGCATGGGGGGGGTTTAATGGAGAATGGAGGTCGATTCCCAAGATACCTTTTTTGTTCTCTTCTTCTGTAAGTTTCCAATTAGTGCATAAATTTTAACCATGAGTAGTTGGTAAGCTCTGAAACAGAGAGAGAGATATCTCTGGTCAACTCCCTTCACAAACAACATGGTCAACACCTCAGATCTTAGCTTCAGAAGTCAATGGCTAATCGGTCTCAGGGCTGCTAGATGTGGAGCATTATGCAGGGAAGAGATTACAACATAAATTCAGGAGGAGGTCATTGGCTCTGAAGGTTAAAGTGGGAGAGAGCTGATCAGCTGGGACTCTATTTCCTGGAGTGCAGCAGGCTGGATTTGGGGTGGGGGTGGGGAGGAGGAGTACCCTATTGGACCATACATAAGTTGAATAGTCATAATCTTACCTCCTCTTCCCCCCCCCCCCACCACAAATGGGGAAATCTAAAACTAGATGGCATAATTTAAGGTGAGTGGAGGAAATATTTATAAGGAACCTAAGGGGTGATTATTTTATTTCCCCCACACACAGTGACTGGTGGGGTGTGTGAAAGGAGCTGCCATAGGAACCCGCCACCCCTATTGAGCACACCTATGGGGAACACTGCCGTTGGAGAGCAGCAGCAGTCATCAAAGACTCACGCCGCCCAGCACACGTTCTGTTCTCACCGCTGCCATCAGGAAAGAAGTACTGGTGCTGCAAGACTCGCACCACCAGGTTCAGGAGTAGCTGCTCCCTCTCCCCCAACAACAAACTCTATCAGAGACTCATTTACTTGTGCACTTCATTGATTTTCTTTTTGTTCTCTCTGTATTGCACAGTTTGTTTACAGGTCTTTATTTGTTTACACTGTACAGTTCATTTTTTGCACTACTAATTAGTGGTAATTCTACCACGCCCACAGGAAAAAGAATCTCAAGGTTGTATCTGATGTCATGTACATATCTGTCAATAAATCTGAAATATTTATAAGGAACCTGACGGGTGATTTTTTCCCCCCATATAGTAATTGGTGAGTATGTGGAAGGAGCTGCCAGAGGAAGTGGTACAAATGTAATTTGAAAGGTATGTGGACGGGGAAAGGGTGCGGGAGATATGGCCAAAGAGCAGGCGAATGTGACGAGCTCGTATAGGCAACTTGGTCCTCGTGGATGGTTTGGGAAGAAGGGCCGATTTTTGAGCTGCACAATCTCCACAATACGAGAGGAAATGAGGGGCAGGAGATCAAAATGGCTAAAGACGCCTTTTAGAAGGTCAAGCTTGAAGGCGGAGCGCATGGCTAATGGTAGGAGACTTAACAGTGCGGAAGCCCCAGTGGATAAGGCACTGGCCTCCTAAGCCGGGAATTGTGGGTTTGAGCCCCATCTGGGGTGATGCCAAAATTATGGGGTGACCGGGTTACAGCGCCAGAGATTGCGACCATTCTCCCGGTGCCTGGCGTGGGTTTCCCCCGGGGCCTCCAGTTTCCCCCTACCGTTCAAAACGGATGGGGTGGGGTGGGGTTGTAGAATAATTGGGTGTAAATTTGGCGTCACGGACTCATGGGCCGAGATGGCCTGTTACCGTGCTGTATGTACACATTTACATTTAAAAGAACAGAGGGACCTTTGGGGTTCAAATCCATAGATCTCTCAAGATCACCACACACAGGTTGATAGGGCAGTTAAGAAGGCTTATGGCATGCAGGGCTTCATTAATTGAGGGATTCAGCTCAGGAGTCGTGAGGTAATGTTGCAGCTCTATACATCTCTGGTGTGATCACACTTAGAATATTGATTATTATTATTGAATATTGATTATAGTATTAGCCTCCCCACCCACTATTTTTGTTTGAGAATCTCCCTATATTTTGCTCACACCTTGATGAAGGCCTCAAGCCTGAAACGATGGTGATGTATCCTTATCCTTGGTACATTGTTTGACCTGCTGAGTTTCTCCAACATTGTGTTTTTTACTTAGAACATTTCAGTTCTGGTCACCTCATTACAGGAAGGATGTGGAAGAGGGTGCAGAGAAGATTGACCAGGATGTGGCCTGGATTGGAAACTATGTCTTATGAGGCAAGGGACTTTTCTCTTTGTTATGAAGAAGGACGAGAGTTGACTTAATAGAGGTCTATGAGATTATGAGAGGCATAGATAGGGTGGGCAGCCAGCACCTTTTATCCCAGGGTGAGAGTAGCAAATACCAAAGGACATCTGTATAAAGGGAAGGGAGGAAAGTTTACAGGAGACATCGGGGGTACGTTTTGGTTTACACACAGAGAGTCATGGGTGCCTGGATTGCCTTGTCAGGGGTGGTGGGGGAGGCTTGAACATTAGGGGCATGTAAGAGATTCTTAGACAGTCACATGGATGAAAGGGAAATAGAGAGTTATAAGGTCGAGTGGGTTTCATTTTCTCTTGGTAGGTATATATGGGTCTGCACAACATCATGGGCCAAAGGGCCTACACTGTCCTCCAATGTTCTATGGAATCAGAAGCAACAATGAAAGGCTGGAAAAGCTTAAGCCAGCGAGCAGCCTCTTGCTCCCACCTCCAGTTCAGTGGCTGATGTGGTAATGTTGTCAATTAACATTGGATGATTCCCCCACATCACTGTACCTGTTACAACTGGGAATGGTTCCTTGCTGAAGGTCCTGCAAGGTGACTGGATCCACACGAGCACAGAACCACTCACTGCCTGAGTGGCGCGCAGTGTCCAGCACGTGCAAGATCTCGTCACATTTCACCTGCAAGGAGCAACTGTCAACCTGGCCCAGAATATCGAGGTTCACCCGGATGTAGAAGGAGTCTCTACTCAGTGGCCCTTCGCCCTCAAGCATCCTCTGAAGTGTCCTGTGGGCTAGAAGTCCATAAATTAATGCCGATGAGAGGGGAGGATGATTGGGTGCAGTGTGGACAGTCACGAGGGAGGAAGAGAGGCCGAACTGACCACCAGTCCATTGGTACATCATATCGGACAATATATTTTTGGGTGGCACAGTTGGAATAATGGTTAGCAAACACCTTTACAGCACCAGTGATCAGGACCAGGGCTTGAATCCCGCGCTGTCTGTAAGGAGTTTGTGCGTTCTTCCCGTGTCTGTGAGTGATTTCCCCGGGGGGGCCTCCGGATTCCTCCCGCCGTTCAAAACATTAATGTGCTGTATGTCTGAATTAAATTTTAAAAATTAACATTCTTCTCACACACACACACCAATTCTAAGCAACAAGTAGGCAAGCCCTTGCCGCATTAGACCAGAAAACCTTCCAGCCCACGAGCCCGTGCCACCCAGTAACACCCAATTGACCGACACCCCCATTACGTTTTGTAAGGTGGGAGGAAACCGGAGCACCCGGAGGAAACCCACGAGGAGAAAGTCCAAACTCTGCACAGACAGCGCTGGATTCGAACCCTGGTCACTGTAACCGCCACGTAAGTGAGAACAATGCAATATGTAGAGGTGCTGGAGGAACTCAGCAGATCACGCATCAACCACATGAAGTAAACAGCTATCAACATTTCGGGCCTGAGCCCTTCTGACCTGACGAAGGGCTCAGATAGGAAATGCTGGTTACCATTTACCATTATGGACGGTGCGTGACCTGCTGAGTTTCTCCAGCACTTTTGTGTATTGTATTTGACCCCATCATCTGGACATTTTGTTTAACTCTTCAAATGAGCATCTACTTTTAGGTACCAGAGCTTGTGAGGGAATAGGGTTTAGGAAGGATTTAATAGTCCTTTATTGCTATATACACTAAATATAATTTAATTTCTAATTTCAACAAACCCTTTCGGCCCAATGATCCCGCGCCGTTCAATTTACATCCAAATGACCTACAACCTCCGTACATTTTGAAGGGTGGGAAGGACTGAAGCACCCAAAGGAAACCCATGCAGATACAGGAGAACTCCTCGCAAACAGCACCAGATTCGAACCCCGGTTGCTGGCACTGTAAGAGCTAAACTCGGAGCGGTGCCCTAACAGTGTGGTTAACGTAGCGCACAAAGTTTAAAGGCACATCGACAGGCTCCACCATCAAAAGGAGAAATAAAAAATGAAAGTATTCCCCAAAAAAAGGAGAAATAGAAGCAAAAGAAAGACCCTCAAAGTCATCAAGTGTCTGTGGATTATCTCCTCTTGGTGTTTGCCACCTTAGGAACTCAAGGCATCCTTGCAAAGATAGAGCAAAGATCAGAGCTGCCTCAAGTGGTCTCCTTGGAGAAAACTAATGGCAGATGGAAGCACGTTTCTGACTGATTTTGCACACTCACCTTTGCTCTGCCGAAACTGAAATGAATGCGGCAAGCCACAATGATGTGAGGTCCAGAAGGCATCCTTCCCTGCGCAGTTCTGCTGCACGATCCTCTGTCCACCTCTACCTTCCACCTGAGGAAACATTTAAACACAGAGGATGTCCAGATTTTATGCTCCTACCTCTGGGATCTAAACCCAGCCCAACTCCTCACCGCAGGACGTTGCCGTGACTGCCGAGCTTCAGGGCTGCTCTCCGCCCCAAGGGTGCAGATCGTGGGTTCAATTCGAGGAATGGATTTCCCCTGCCACTGGTTACAGGAAAAGGTTAAACAGGGCGGCACGGTTGGTGTAACAACCCCTTACAGCGCCAGCAATGAGGACCAGACAGGGGTTCGGATCCCGCACTATCTATAAAGAGTTTGTACATTCTCCCTGTGTCTGCGTGGGTTTTCTCCGGGGCTCCAGTTTTCTCCCACAGTTCAAAACATATTAAGTTAATGGGATGTAAACTGGGCGGCACGGACTCATGGGCCGAAATGGCCTTTAACCGTGCTGTATGTCTAAATTTTAAAAATTTAGGCCAGGACTTTATTCTCTGGAGCGTAATAGAACGAGGAGAAATTTGACAGAGATTGATAAAATAATGAGGTGTACAGACAGAGTAAATGCAAGTAGGATTTTTCCACTGAGGTTAAGTGAAATTAAAACAAGAGAACATGGATTAAGGGTGAAAGGGCAAATGTTTAGGGAAAGCATTTGAGCCATGGAGTTTCAATTTCCCCACCCCCTTCCCTTGTGGTCCATGGTCTCATTCACTGCCAGGCTGAGACTACCCACAGATTAGAGGAACACCATCCTCCAACTGGATGGCATTTACATTGACTTCTCCAGTTTCTGTTAATCCAGCCCCCCATTTCTTTTCCCCAGCACTCTCACTCTCTCTCCTCTTTCCCCTCTGTCTCCTTTCACAGAGCTAAAACCTTTCCTCTTACCATATCCACCTTTTATTGGTCTGGACTCTTTCCCTCCCCGGCCAGTCTTCATTCTTTATTCTGACGGCTTCTTGTTCTTTGCTTACACCTTGAAGAAGGGCTCAGGGCTGAAACTTCGGTCATATATCTTTACCTCCTATGGACACTGCAAGACCGGCTGAGTTCCTCAAGAATTTATCCTGTGTTTTTACCCACAATCACAGGATCCACAGACTTGCATGTTTCACTTCCCCACCTTGACCACTTATCATTCTTCCAAACCTCAATAAAAATCAGTCCTTGCTCAACTGCTCTTCATGTTTTAAAACCAAAGTGGACTCAACAGGGTCAATGTTTCCACTGGTGGGAGAGTCAGGAACGGCCTTTATTGTCCAATGCTAATGAATGGTTGTGGGGGATAGATGGTAACGTACTGAAGGAGAGATCCTGGATCAAACTCACCCTCAGCTGCTGTTGATATTTCTGCTGAGGCTCTGAACCTCGACGCTCAGAGTTGGCCAAGATGCTGGCCGCGTTGCCGTCGGTGATGGTGAGATCATTGAGAATGCTTTTGCGGTTGTGCTTAGTGTCAACGCGGATGCTGGTGAGATCTGGCAGCGACAAGGAGGAATAGAGCGTCCTGCAGCAACACAACCCAAACATAACCGGCACCTGGAACTGAGCCACTTCTTATTGTAAAGACACAGCAATGGAAGGTGAGGCATGGTGGGGGGGGGGGGGGGAGGGTGGTGTGGGTGTGAGGGGGGCAAGCGGGGAAGAAGGCAAGTGAGTCAGAGGGTGAGGGGGACAGAGGGGGAGGCGTCAAGGATGATTGAAGATGGAGGAATAGTGCCGCAGTGAGGATGGAGGGGTGGTATGGAGAGTGAACAAGGGTAGAGAGGTATCAAGGGTGAGTGAAAGTGGAGGGAGGTATTGAGGGAGTGGGAAGTGAAGGTGAGGGGTGTTGTTGTGAGGGTTAGAAATGTGGTATCAAAGGTGTCGAGGTCTCTGTCGATGGGGTGGGGGGGAGGAGGTGGGGGGAAGAGAGATCTAGGGAAAGATAGATAGAGAAGATCAGGGGAAAGAAAGATCGAGGAGCAGTGAGAGATCAATAGTGAGGATGAGAGATCAAGATCAAGGAAGAGAGAGAAATAGAGGGAGAGATCTTGCAGGCACTGAGTTACCTCCTGTTGTTGCTGGATTTGCTGTCATTCAATGCCTCAAGTGTGTACTTGGAGTCAAGGGTGGTGTCCCTCTCTGATCCACCAGTGAACAATAAACTCGAAGTTTGAATTTCATCTGCAAAGCAATCAGCTCACATTTACACAATGCATTTAAGCAACCTAGCTCACATTTCCTCATGGCATAGAATGCCATTCTGCCTATGCCACTTTTAGACAATCCCATTGCACAGAAGACAGCACAAGAACGCGCCCATGATGTCTGTGCCAATGTAACTTGCATGTGTGCCTGCACGTGGTATGTACTCAGGTTACCTTCTCCTCCAGGAAAAACAAGGACTGGTTTGACGAAAACAGCCAGGAAATCCAGGAGCTGCTGGCAAAGAAGCGAGCTGCCCACCAGGCTCACCTTACAAAGCCGTCCTGTCCAGAGAAGAAACAAGCCTTCCGTCGCGCATGCAGCCATCTTCAGCGCAAACTCCGGGAGATCCAAAATGAGTGGTGGACTAGCCTCGCCAAACGAACACAGCTCAGCGCGGACATTGGCGACTTCAGGGGTTTCTACGAGGCTCTAAAGGCTGTGTACGGCCCCTCACCCCAAGTCCAAAGCCCGCTGCGCAGCTCAGACGGCAAAGTCCTCCTCAGCGACAAGATCTCCATCCTCAACCGATGGTCAGAACACTTCCAATCTCTTTTCAGTACCAACCGCTCAGTCCAAGATTCCGCCCTGCTCCAGCTCCCTCAACAGCCCCTAAGGCTAGAGCTGGATGAGGTTCCCACCCTGGATGAGACATATAAGGCAATCGAACAACTGAAAAGTGGCAAAGCAGCAGGTATGGATGGAATCCCCCCAGAAGTCTGGAAGGCTGGCGGCAAAACTCTGCATGCCAAACTGCATGAGTTTTTCAAGCTTTGTTGGGACCAAGGTAAACTGCCTCAGGATCTTCGTGATGCCACCATCATCACCCTGTACAAAAACAAAGGCGAGAAATCAGACTGCTCAAACTACAGGGGAATCACGTTGCTCTCCATTGCAGGCAAAATCTTCGCTAGGATTCTACTAAATAGAATAATACCTAGTGTCGCTGAGAATATTCTCCCAGAATCACAGTGCGGCTTTCGCGCAAACAGAGGAACCACTGACATGGTCTTTGCCCTCAGACAGCTCCAAGAAAAGTGCAGAGAACAAAACAAAGGACTCTACATCACCTTTGTTGACCTCACCAAAGCCTTCGACACCGTGAGCAGGAAAGGGCTTTGGCAAATACTAGAGCGCATCGGATGTCCCCCAAAGTTCCTCAACATGATTATCCAACTGCACGAAAACCAGCAAGGTCGGGTCAGATACAGCAATGAGCTCTCTGAACCCTTCTCCATTAACAATGGCGTGAAGCAAGGCTGTGTTCTCGCACCAACCCTCTTTTCAATCTTCTTCAGCATGATGCTGAACCAAGCCATGAAAGACCCCAACAATGAAGACGCTGTTTACATCCGGTACCGCACGGATGGCAGTCTCTTCAATCTGAGGCGCCTGCAAGCTCACACCAAGACACAAGAGAAACTTGTCCGTGAACTACTCTTTGCAGATGATGCCGCTTTAGTTGCCCATTCAGAGCCAGCTCTTCAGCGCTTGACGTCCTGCTTTGCGGAAACTGCCAAAATGTTTGGCCTGGAAGTCAGCCTGAAGTAAACTGAGGTCCTCCATCAGCCAGCTCCCCACCATGACTACCAGCCCCCCCACATCTCCATCGGGCACACAAAACTCAAAACGGTCAACCAGTTTACCTATCTCGGCTGCACCATTTCATCAGATGCAAGGATCGACAATGAGATAGACAACAGACTCGCCAAGGCAAATAGCGCCTTTGGAAGACTACACAAAAGAGTCTGGAAAAACAACCAACTGAAAAACCTCACAAAGATAAGCGTATACAGAGCCGTTGTCATACCCACACTCCTGTTCGGCTCCGAATCATGGGTCCTCTACCGGCACCACCTACGGCTCCTAGAACGCTTCCACCAGCGTTGTCTCCGCTCCATCCTCAACATCCATTGGAGCGCTCACACCCCTAACGTCGAGGTACTCGAGATGGCAGAGGTCGACAGCATCGAGTCCACGCTGCTGAAGATCCAGCTGCGCTGGATGGGTCACGTCTCCAGAATGGAGGACCATCGCCTTCCCAAGATCGTATTATATGGCGAGCTCTCCACTGGCCACCGTGACAGAGGTGCACCAAAGAAAAGGTACAAGGACTGCCTAAAGAAATCTCTTGGTGCCTGCCACATTGACCACCGCCAATGGGCTGATAACGCCTCAAACCGTGCATCTTGGCGCCTCACAGTTTGGCGGGCAGCAGCCTCCTTTGAAGAAGACCGCAGAGCCCACCTCACTGACAAAAGGCAAAGGAGGAAAAACCCAACACCCAACCCCAACCAACCAATTTTCCCTTGCAACCGCTGCAATCGTGTCTGCCTGTCCCGCATCGGACTGGTCAGCCACAAACGAGCCTGCAGCTGACGTGGACTTTTTACCCCCTCCATAAATCTTCGTCCGCGAAGCCAAGCCAAAGAAAGAAAGAAGACCCCTCAGCCTCTGACACGTGAGAGAAAATAATCAAAATATGTTCAAACTCTCATTATTCTCTCATTCAGCCTATACCCTGCCTTCTCAGACTCTTCAAAGCTTCGACATCCTTCCTGCAATGTGATGACCAGAAATGCATGCAATATACTCCAAACATGGTTGAAATAAAGATTCATACAGCTGCAAGACAACTTCCCAACTTTTATACTCTACTTTCTGACCTATGATGGCAAGTCTTCAGCACATCCCCACTTACTTGTGGGGACACTTTCAGGCAGTTGTGGACCTGTACCCAAGGTCCCATTGCTCATCATTACTCCTCAGAGTCTGACCTCTTACTGACCTTCTCGCACTTGCCCTGATTAAACTCCATCTCCAGCGCCAGTTAGTGTAGCAGTTGGCGAGTTTGAAACCAGCGCAGTCTACGAGGAGTTTGCAGGTTGTCCCTGTGTTTGCGTGGGTTTTCTCTGGGGGCTCCAGTTTCCTCCCACCAATCAAAACGCACAGCGGTCGATGGTTAATTGGGCAGCCCAATTGTTTGGACAGGATCACCCTCGCATGCCCCTACCTCCCCACCCCTAACCTTTGATCAGTCATTTGCAGACACTTACCTGGCCAACAGTTGCCAAAGTTCATTGAGCTGTGGAGGGGCCTGAATTCAAATCTAGAAGAGGAAAGAAGCAAACTGTCATTTGCAAAACTTCAATAAAGAACCAAAGAATGAAAGATCACAGCGCATGAAAGTAGGTCACAAACTAATCTCGAAGAGCAAGTAATGAGCTGAAGGAAAAGACACTGCAGTGGCCTCCCGGTGGCCGAATGTGCAAGGGAACATCAATATGTCTGCATGATATAGTCACCCAGCCAAAGGCGGCATGTTTAGTGCAGGAGTTATCCCACACTGTTACAGCACCAACGATCAGCACCAGGGTTCGACCCCCACACTGTCTAAAAGGAGCTTGTACGTTCTCACTGTGGCTCCGCGAGTTTCCCCCGGGGGCTCCGGTTTCCTCCCACCATTCAAAGTGAACCGGGGGTTGTACATTAATCAGGTGTAATTGGGCAGCATGGGCTTGTAGACCAAAAGGGCCTATTGCAGTGCTGTATGTATCCTACGCGCCACTAACCAATGTTCGCTTGCTCTCTCTCTCTCTCTCTCTTGACCAACCCTTCAAAATGAAAGCTTAGCACATTATTCATTCCTTTTTTCTTGGAAAATTTTATTTAAAAATTTTATAAAATATTACACAGAAAGTAAATACAAATATCCAAAGATAGAGATAAATAAAAAAGAAAAGGAAAAAAAATACAAAATATGAAAAATAATGGTAATATCCCCCCAGCCTCCTCTCTCCCTCTACTAGCTACACTCTCTCCCCCACCCCTCGGAGCCTTACAAAAAATTATACATTTAAAATTAATTAATCAACGTGCCAACCCTTCACATAACTTTTACTTTAAGATCAATAACCATACAATCCAAATATAAACTCCACATTTTAACAAAAAAAGAATAATTATTTCGCAAATTATGTTATTTTTTCCAAATATAAACACGATTGCAATTCATTATGCCAACTTTGAATATTCAATTCCGCATAATTTTTCCAAGTTATCGCTATGTGTTTTCTTGCAACCCCTAACTCTAACCGCAAAAATGCCAATTGTGGCTTATCAGCCAATCCCAAAGTAGCAGCGTCCAATAAACATATCATTGGATCCATTTGCAAGTCAATTGTAAATAAATCTCTCAAAAATTTAATAACTTTTTCCCAAAAGGATTTAACTTTCTTACATGTCCATACACAATGCACAAATGTACTTGTCTTTTCTCCACATCTAAAACACAAATTTGTTAAACTAAATCTATATTTCTTCAACTTCTCAGGAGTCAAATATAATTGATGAATAAAATTATAATTAACCAATTTCACATTAATTCATTTTGTCACACTGTTAGAGCATGTATTTGCCCATTCCTCCCAAGACAATTCAATATCTAAATCTTTCTCTCATTTCTCTTTTATTTTATCTATCCCAACTTTATCCATCTTTTCTTGCAACAACCTATACATATCCGATATAAATCCTTTCGTTTCCTTGTCAACCATTAAAATCACAAACTTAGATTGACTTGGTAAAATTAAATCCTTACCAAATTGTGTTTGCAAAAAGTCAATCTTGTATAATACTAATTCCTTTCAGTTCCAATTTTTCAAATAAGGATTATTTAAAGAAAACGGAATTAGTTTATTCTGATACAACAGTGATTTAATCAAAATTTTCCCTTTAGAGCCGATAAGTTGATCCTGGTTATACCAAATATCCAATATATGTCTTAATACTGGTCATTTATATTTGTAACAATAAAGGATTCTATTTATAAATAAATTGATTCATTTCTTTTTCAGAAATTTGATCCAATTCAACTTTAGCCCAGACAGGTTATACGTTATTCACTCCTAATTAAGGTTTGCGCCCCCCCATCCCCCCCCCCCCACCGACGTTGACTACCTGTCATTTCCCGTCGATGCTCCCTGGCACCCACTGAGGTCCTCCAGAACTTTTTGTGTGTGTTGCTCCAGTTTTATTTGTAATGCAGCACAGTAACGGGCCTTTCCACCCCACGAGCCGGGGCCAGGCAACCACCCCAATTAACCTACAACCCCCGTATGAGGGGTGGGAGGAAACCGGGGCACCCCGAGGAAGCCCACGCAGACACAGGGAGAAGGTACAAACTCCTCACGGGATTCGAACCTAATGTCACTAGGGCTGTAATAGCGCTAACTTGGCTGCCCTACAGTCTCTTGTCTATCCAGGAGGTTGCTAGCATGCTAAAGTACTGTATACATCGTATTAATGTTATAACCATGCTGTGGGAAGACCTTTATCGAACGCATTGGAGAAGGGTTAGGGTTCGAGTTAAGTGACTCATTAAGAATCATTACAGAATGTCAACCTTACAAGTGACATTCACAAGCATATCAGGATGAAGAAAATATCTTCACAATAAAGTCAAGCAATAAAATAGCCCAGCCCTTTGGCACCAGCCTTGCCTGAACTGGATGAATCAGGTTTTTAATCAATGTGCACCTTGATCAGAGACCACAGTACGCTGATCAATGCATGAAACCTGTACCAAGAGATGGATCGAGTCCATAAGATGACTCACTCGCTGAGCTGGGACCTGTGTTGCTAAGTGAGCACTTACCCAAAACACCCCCCATCCCCCCCCCACCCCGCCCCCCCCCCCCCCGACTCCCCCGCCCCCGCCCCCGCCCCGATCAATGGGTCACCTGCTGGTGAGTTCCTCATCTTTAATCCGTTTAACAAAAGAGGCCTGGCAGGGTGGAAACGGAATCATTGAGAATCTGTTCATCTCCTGTTCGTGTTCCAGATCAGAGCAGAAAACGTCCTGAAAAGAAGAGAGAGGGGGGGATGAGGTGGAGGGGGGAAATAGGGGAGTGGGGGAGGGGGGGATTAGGGGGGGGATTAGGGGGGTGGGGGGGGGAGGGAAAAAGGCATCAGCCATCCATTTCCAGTTTAACTGGCTATTTGTTATCTGGAGCTGGACAAATAATGGGTAAACCCTCGTGACCATGGTGTGGTGAAGGATTTTGGCAGTGAACCGGTTAATCCCAGGTAATGTGGCACAAAGATGTTCAATATAAATGCTCGTTTGTTCATCATCTTTTGACATGCAGAAATGAAAGTGATGGAAGTCTCGAGGGATTTTATATACAGGAATGGAGATGATTTTCACCATTCTCAATAGGCCCTACAGGCCTCCTGGGTGGTGGGGGTGGAGGGGGGGGCTGGTCACAGCCCATTTAAGTAAAAGCATTTTCTTTTCACCTCACAGTAAAACCCCTGGCATCTGGTAGATGCCGGTGTAGAGTGCGTCGAAAGAACCAAAGACTTGTTGATCCAAACCAAGGCTTTTATTAACTAAAAGACTGGAGCATATTACAAGCAAGTTGACCAGTCCAGAATGACCTGGTCTGGCAAGGAGCAATCCTTTAAGACCTGCCAGTAGGTGTGGCTACACTCTCAGCCAATCACAGTCATCCTACACGACCATCTGTACATATACACATTGGTGATAGAATCAGCCGGATAAGTGAATTTTCTGCTTGCTTGAGACAATGTTGTGTGCTTGGCAAACTGATGGCAAGTGGCGCCAATTTTAAACTTCTGTATTTTATGCTTTTTTTTTGCCAGTTTCTTGTAAACTGGAAAACAGGGGTCTTACTGGGCTTTTTTTGTATCTTATGTAGTCGGTAGGGAACCAATTAAACATGACTGCTTCACAGGGAAGTGGGTGTGATAGTACAGATTCTATCACCAATGTGTATATGTATAGATGGTCGTGTAGGATGACTGTGATTAGCTGAGAGTGTAGTCACATCTACTGGCAGGTTTTAAAGGATTGCTCCTAGCCAGACCAGGTCATTCTGGACTGGTCGACCTACTTGAGATATGCTCCAGTCTTTTAGTTAATAAAAGCCTTGGTTTGGATCAACAAGTATTTGGTTCTTTCGACGCGCATTACAATTTTATTAACTAAAAATAAATTTTGAAGGGCTGGAACGCCTCAACATCGACCCACAGTCAGCTACAGCCTCGAATGACTTTAAGCACTGGGTGAGGTGCTTCGAAACATACTTACAGCTCTCTGATCCTGCCGTGATAAAGGACAACCATTGACTACTAATATTGATGAGTATGGTGTCCCCGAGAGTCTACCAGAGTGTCCAGGATGTGACCACTTACGCCACAGCCATAAAGGTGCTGAAAGGGCTCTACGAGCGACCAGTGAACAGGGTCTATGCTCAGTACAAACTTGCTACAAGGAGGCAACAGCCCAATGAGTCCTGTAAAGCTTATAGTCAGGCACTAAGGCCAATGGGCAGGGACTGTGCCTGCACAGACAGAACTGCTGTGGAGACCACAGACGATCTCATTCGGGATGTCTACGTGGCCGGGGTTCGATCGAATGAGGCGAGGCAGCGCCTGCTAGAGCACAGGGGAGAAAACCTAGAGGATGTGATCCGGATCCCAGAGACGATGGAGGCTGCAGTCTTAAGTATGGACATGTACTCTCAGGGCTGGACCCCACACTCTGATGCAAGTAGGATGCCCTCCCTCTACCCTACCTCTGCCGCTACGCTGCCCGATGCAACCCCAAAGTGTTATTTCTGTGGGAGGAACAAGCACAGCGGGTCCCAGTGCCCGTCAAGAAAAGCCAGGTGCCAGAAGTGCCTTAAAAACGGCCACTTTGCTGCAGTCTGTTGCTCCAAAATGGCCGCCGTCAAATACAGTGCCTCGTGTGAAGCCAAATCGCCACTCTCCATTTCAAACATTTCTTCCTCAGAGCTCTCATCCAATGAGAGCGAGGACTCCACCGAGCGGCAGCGCCTGACGTCACAGAGCAGACGCCGAGGGCGCAAGGTACAACCCACCCTCACCGCAATGACGTTCACCCTAACGTCCGACCAGGCCCCAGCCTCGACCTCAGCGCCCACAGCCGCCGCCAACCAGGGACCCGTCACTGACGACCAGAAACCCACCGCTGCCAACCAGGGACCCGTCACTACCGGCCAGAAACCCGCCGCTGCCAACCGGGGACCCGCAGCCGCCACTGTCGACCAGGGACACATCACTGCTGATCAGAGACCCGCTACCGCCGCCGACCAGGGACACGCCGACGCTGCTGACCAGGGACATGCCGACGCTGCCGTCCGGGGACCCGCCACCGCTGACCGCCCCACCACCGACAACAAGCAGCGACCCCCAACACTTACCTTTGGCTGCAGGCAGCAACACCACCTCCCCGACACTGTTTTTCCAGGCCCCACTGTTTGCGTGACGTCATCATTCACACGTTGTGTGACATCATCACGCAGGTCTCCACTGTCTACATTACAAGTCTCTGCATCAATAACCCTTGACCAGGACTTCCCCCAACCCCTCACAAAAAGCAATGGAACTGATTAAAGTGCATGGACACTATACTAATTGCTTATTTGACTCGGGATTAACTGACAGTTTTAACCGGCCGGACCTGGCCCACCGTTGCGGACTAGCTATTCTCCCCACTACACAGAGAATTTCATTGGCGAACAGATCGCTCTTGACTGGGGTAAAGGGGTACAGCGTGGCGACCCTGAAAATCCAGGGCATCACGTTCACAGACTTCAATCTATTAGTCCTTCCCCAATTGTGCGCCCTTGCTCTGCTGGGACTGGATTTTCAGTGCCAATTTCAAACCATTTCCCTGCTCTTTGGGGGGCGCCATGCTCCGCTCTCAGTCTGTAACCACTGCACCCCGGGAACCTCCTGCCAGCGGCAGCCCGAGCCACCCGCCCCCGCACCATGGGGCCTCACCTGTAGTCTCTCCACCCTCCGAGTTGCTCCACCAGCACTTTTCGCAAATCTCACCCCTGGCTGGAAGCCTGTGGCCACGAAAAGCCGGCAATCTAGTTCTTATCACAAATGAGATGCGCAGACTGTTGGATGAGGGCATTATCGAACCTAGCTCGAGTCCATGGAGGGCCCAGGTAGTAGTTGTTACAAATGGGGAGAAGCCGCAGATGGTGGTTGACTACAGCCAGACAATCAACCGCTTCACGCTCCTGGATGCATACCCCCTTCCACGGATCACG
The DNA here is from genome assembly GCF_036971445.1 of Narcine bancroftii. Lineage (NCBI taxonomy): Eukaryota > Metazoa > Chordata > Chondrichthyes > Torpediniformes > Narcinidae > Narcine > Narcine bancroftii. Next base: position 60,950,653 of record NC_091481.1, on the reverse strand, counting down.
GATGTGGTGAATCAGATCACCCAATTCCGTGTATTTTCCACCGTTGACTTACGTTCGGCCTATCATCAGCTCCCGATCCGCCGGGAAGACCGAACTTTCACGGCCTTCGAGGCGAATGGGCGGCTGTATCAATTCCTCAGGGTACCCTTTGTGGTCACAAATGGCGTCGCTGTCTTTCAGTGGGAAATGGACCGGACGGTGGACCAGAACGGGCTGACTGCTACTTTCCCGTGACACGGAGGATCATGATGTAAACCTTGAGAAATTGTTTCAGACTGCAACTCGGCTGCACTTGACTACAATTTCGACAAGTGTGTCTTCCGGACCACTCGGCTCGCAATTCTGGGCTGTGTAGTGGAGAATGGGGTGCTCATGCCGGACCCTGACCACATGCGTCCCCTCATGGATGCCCTCCCCGCCACACCCAGAAGGCACTCAGACGCTGCCTGGGCCTTTTCTCCTACTATGGCCAATGGGTTCCACACTATGCCAACAAGGCGGCACGGCCACTCATCAAGACCACCTCCTTCTCTCTGTCAACCGAAACCATAGCGGCCTTCGTCCACATCAAATTGGACATCGGTGCTGCAACGCTGCACACCATCGATGAGTCCATTCTGTTCCAAGTCAAAAGCAACGCATCTGATTTTGCACTGGCTGCCACTTTGAACCAGGCCGGCTGGCCAGTAGTCTTCTTCTCCAGAACCCTCCATGGTCCTGAGAGCCGACGCTCCTCTATCGAGAAGGAGGCCCAGGCCATAGTCAAGGCAGTACGTTGTTGGAGACACTACCTCACTAGCAGGCGCTTTACACTGCTGACCGACCAATGCGCGATCTCCTTTATGTTTAGCAATACCCAGCGAGGTAAGATCAAGAATGACAAAATCGCCAGGTGGAGAATCGAGCTCTCCACCTTTAATTATGGCAAACTGTATTGGCCAGGTAAACTCAACGACCCGCCAGATGCTCTATCCAGGGGGACTTGCTCCAACATGCAACTGGACAGGCTACAGAAATTCCACGAGGAGCTCTGTCATCAAGGGGTCACTAGGTTCACGCACTTTGTCAAATCTCGCAAACTTCCCTATACAGTCGAGGAGATTCGCTCCATGACCCGGGCCTGCCCAGTGTGCGCTGAGTGCAAGCCCCACTTCTTCCGTCCGGAGAACACCCACATCATCAAAGCCACCTGCCCCTTTGAGTGTCTCATCGTAGACTTCAAGGGGCCCCTACCATCGACCAACCGTAACACCTACATCCTTACGCTCATTGATGAGTACTCCCGCTTCCCGTTCGCTGTGCCCTGCTCGGACATGACTGCCTCCTCAGTTATAAAGGCCCTGCACAGCAGTACCCCAGTTACATCCACAGTGACAGGGGGTCCTCATTTATGAGCGTGGAGCTGCAGCAGTACCTTCTGGAGTGTGGTATTGCTTCAAGCAGGACTACCAGCTGTAACCCACACGGTAATGGGCGTCGAAAGAGAGAATGCCACCGTCTGGAAAGCGGTTACACTTGCCCTCCGCTCCAAAGGTCTCCCCACCTCTCAATGGCAGGATGTGCTCACTCGTGCCCTACACTCCATCCGGTCCCTCCTATGCACCACGACCAATGCCACCCCCCATGAAAGGATGTTCTCTTTCCCGAGGAAATCTGGATCGGGTACGACTATACCGGCATGGCTCACGGTTCCTGGTCCAGTCCTTTTACGACGCCACATCTGGTACTCTAAGAACGACCCCTTGGTTGACCGAGTAACTCTGCTCCATGCGAACCCGCATTATGCTTATTTTGAGGACACAGTCTTGGTAAGGGACCTAGCCCAAGCCGGATCAGGTGCAGCAGTGCCTTTAACCCAACCTCCCCTTATTCCTTCTCCCCCAGATCATGTGCTTGAACAGAGGGACCAGCACCACCCCACCAGCTCAGGCCAGACTGTCAACAACGGCGTTGGGGAATTGAGCGAAGCAGTGGCCGCCCCCTACAGGCCTGCCGGCGACACGACTCCGGCGACCCCAATCCCGGTGCCACAGCAGTCACGCCGGATGGTCAGACCCCCTGACCGGTACAGCTACTAACCTCCATTCACCCTGGGGTCAGTTCTCAAAGAAGGGTGAATGTGATAGCACAGATTCTATCACCAATGTGTATATGTACAGATGGTCGTGTAGGATGACTGTGATTGGCTGAGAGTGTAGCCACACCTAATGGCAGGTCTTAAAGGATTGCTCCTAGCCAGACCAGGTCATTCTGGACTGGTCGACCTACTTGAGATATGCTCCAGTCTTTTAGTTAATAAAAGCTTTGGTTTGGATCAACAAGTCTTTTGTTCTTTCGACGCGCATCACAGGGGGCCTATAAATTTTGAGCACAGTCCCAAGGGTGCCATGTCTAAAAAAAATAGGTGAGAATGTCGGCTTTATGCTCTTTTTGAGGGGTCAGTGTTATACAGTGAAGTTGGCCATTGATTCCTGGGCACCAGAATAGTTTTTTGGCCATTAAAATTAAATCAAGTTTATTGTCATCTGATTGTACAAGTACAATCTGACAAAAGAGTGTTCTCCCGCCCTCGGTGCAAAACAGGAAGACACACAACCAGACATAACACACATACATACAGACAAACAATATATATGCAGGACAAGTATTCATATAGAGTAAGAAATATTGTTTCATGAATATGAGAGTCTCGGAGGGTTAGTGTGAGCCGTTCCTTTGGATGTTCAGCGTTCTCGCTGCCAGTGGGTAGAAGATATTTCTCAGCCTGGTGGTGCTGGCTCTGATCCTCCTGTATCTCTTTCCCGAAAGGAGCAGCTAAAAGGTGCAGCAACCCTACCGCAACCATAACTAAAAAATGCGTTCAAGAGTTTAAACCCAGCAGTAAACTCAAGTCTGGTTGGTAGCAGATCTGCCTGCCTCTGCAACCTGGACTATCGAAAGCAAGAGGCTCAAAAGACAGGAGTGGATCAGTAATGTAATCTTCACAAAATCCTCCAAGGGAACTGGTATCAGCGTCCCTCTCGGGCCGGCATTCACCCCATCTCTCTCTCTCTCTCTCTCGAGACCACGCCCCCCTCCTCCGGGGCAATTATCACACTCCGTCGTTTCCGGTGGGCACCACCTCACAAAAGATTCCCGAAGCTTCACTCTGTCCCAAGCCCTGTCATGGCCTGGAATTCTCAGTGAACCAAGGGGAGTGTTCAGAGTCCTACAGCATGGAAATAGGCCCTTAAGCCCAACTTGCCCATGTCCAATAATCTAGTCCCATGGGCCCATACACCTGTCCTATCCATGCCCTGTCTAAATGGATCGATCTACAATTGTATCCATTTCCTCTGGAAACTCATTCCACATACACCCCACCCCTTAAAAAAGGTTTTAAATCTTCACCCTCTCAGCTTAAATCTATAGCCCCTAGTTATAGATTTCCCCTCCCCTGGGAAAAAGCTAATGACTATTTGCCTTGTCATTCTTTTCATGATTTTATGAGCTTTTGTAAAGTCCCCCTCAGCCTCCAATGTTCCTTAAAGAAAATTGCCAGCCTATCCAGTTTCTTCTTACAATTCAAGTTTAACTGCCCTGAGAACATTTTTGTGATTTTTTTTCGCTCTCTTTCCATTTTAATTGTATCTTTCCTATTGCTATTTATGGCCAGAATTGATAATCCAGCTGTGATCACGCCAACATCATGTACGTGACATTTCTGCTCCCATTCTCAGTGCCCAATCTGATGAAGGCAAGCATGCCAAACACACTCTCACCTCCCTCTCTACCTGTGTCGCCATGTTTACAATTTAGACACACAGACACACGGTAACAGGCCCTTGCGGCCCATGGGCCCGTGCCGCCCAATTACACCCAATTGACCTACAACCCCGAGAAACATTTTGAACGGCGGGAGGAAACCGGAGCCCCCGGAGGAAACTCGTGCAGACACGGGGAGAATGTACAAACCCCTTAGAGACATCGTTGGATTTGAACTCGGATTACTGGTGCTTTAAATAGGGTCATGCTGCGTTAAACGTTCCCGCCATTAAAAGGGGAGCTTGAATTATCTCGAGAGCTTGGAAGAATTAGAGGACGTTCCATTAAACCGCGCAAAATTCCGATGGAGCTCGACAGATTAGGGAGGGCGACTGGGTTCTAAAATCAGAGATCAGGACATGAGAGCCAAGGCAAACTTCCTTCACCCAGAGAGAGGTGGGCCTGAAGAATTCTCCACCTCAGAAGGATGTGGAATATTTAACAGGAAGATAAATTTCCCGATACAACAGGCATCAAGGTGGAGCAGGAATAAGGTCTCCAGATTAGTGATCAGACATAGTTGCAATTAACAGAACAGACTGGAAAGACTGAATGGCCTAATCCTGGTTCCATTTTGCTATTTCCATGTTTCTACTGAAACCTCCTCGAAAAGATACGAGATTCCCACCGATGCCTGAAATTCCTGGGCCACATAATAATGAGAGGCATTCAAGAGAGGATTGAGCACTGTGGGTGATGTAGAGGTTAAAACCTTATGTTTATGATCCATGGGGTTTTTTTGTACTTTTCCTTTAAGGATTAATTGTTACCATAGTTACTTATGATGTAATATATCGTAATATCCGAGCGGGCCGGGAGTTCTCTTCTCATTCTTGGATGTGAGCTCTCGAGAAAAATTTCTTTGAATTTATCATTATTATTCATGATTAATATTTTAATTTGTTCATATTTGTTTGAAGTTTGAGTATTGTTATAATTTACAATATGCTTTATTTACTCATCATTATGATGTGCAAACCTATGAAAATGTTTATTCACTTTTATCAACAGAAAATTAAACCTAATTGCAGCTGTGATTATGAAGTTTGATTTGTTTGGATGAATAAGATACAATTCGGAATGTCAAGGCTTATTTCTCTTGGAAGGTGTTTTGAGATTGGGAAATATTAAAAGCTGGGAAGTGTCACCTGCAGGTGATGCACATAGAGAGGTTAGAGTCATATAGCACAGAAGCAGGCCCTTCAGCCCAATTGCTCCATGCTCATCTTTATGGCCATCGGCACAATTCTCATCTGTCTGCATTAGAACACAACTGCATGAGAAATAGGAACAGGGGTCGGCCATCGAGCCTTCTCCACCATTCAGTGAGATCACAGCTGATCCGATGAGAGGCTCGTCTCCACCTCCCTGCCTCTTCCCCATAACCCTTAATTCCCCTACTTTGTAAAAACTATCCAAACTTATCTTCAATATATTTACTGAGGTCGCCTCCACTGCTTCAATGGGCAGCAAATTCTACAGATTCACCCCCCTCTGGGAAAAGCAGCTCCTCATCTCTGTCCTAAATCGACTCCCCTGGATCTTGAGGCTATGTCCCCTAGTTCTGGTCTCCCCACCAATGGGAACAACTTACCTACCTCTATCTTATCTCTGCCTTTCATAATTTTATATATTTCTTTAAGATCCTCTCATTCTTCTAAATTCCAGAGAATACAGTCCCAGACGACTAAACCCTCATCCCTGGAATGAACCTGTTGAACCTCCTCTGCACCACCTCCAAAGCCAGTTCATCCTTCTTCAAATAGGGAGGCCAGAACTGCACACAGAACTCCAGATGCCACCTCACCAGTACCTTGTACAGTTCCTGCTCTTCAAGTCAATCCCTCTAGCAATGAAGGCCAACAATCCATTGGCCTTCTTTATAGCTGGCTGCACCTGCAAACCAACCTATTGTGATCCATGCCCAAGCCCTCCCAAGTCCTTCTGCATGGCAGTGTTCAGCAATCGCTTGCCATTTAAGTAATAAATGATGTTCCATTTTTTACTTCCAAAGTGGATAACCTCACATTTACCAGCATTATACTCCATCTGCTAGACCCTTGCCCATTCACTTAACTTATGTGTACTGTCTATCTCTCTCCCTGGACTGTATTAACCCAGGTCGTACCTACTTAAATGCCTGTCCAAATACCTTTGGTGAAATAGTGATTGTATCTGCTTCCAGCACCTTTTCCAGATATCAACCACCCTTCGTAACAAACCCCTCCAACTCCTTCCTCTCACCTCAAAACTCTTTGCCAGAGGTACACAAGCTCAGTATGAATGAAGGAAGAATGCTCACCCATCTTCCAGACCACCCAACCTCCGTCTTGGCATGTTCCAGCTGCGGCAGGGTCTATGGGTCCGACGTTAGCCTCATTAATTACCTCGGAAGGCACAGACCTCGAGTAGAGTCTGCCTTCACTAACCCCAAAGGGTGCTTGAGGAGATCCACGTACCAGCACAGTGTCTGTGCACGTAAGGAAGCGCAAAATCATGGAGGACCCCTTCCACCCCCACACACGGCATCTTTCAGCTGCTCCCATCAGTAAAGAGATACAGGAGGATCAGAGCTAGCACCACCAGGCTGAGGGACAGCTTCTTCCCACGGGCAGTGAGGACGCTGAACGACCTCACACTGACCATCTGAGACTCTCATTTCACGAAACAATATTAATTTGTATATATGAATACATGTCCTGCATACATATTTTTTGTCTGTATGTGTGTTATGTCTGGTTTTTTGGACCAAGGACCGGAGATCACTGTTTCATCAAAGTTGTACTTCGTGATGCCATCATCATCACCCTGTACAAACACAAAGGAGAGAAATCAGACTGCTCAAACTATAGGGGAATCACGCTGCTCTCCATTGCAAGCAAAATCTTTGCTAGGATTCTCCTAAATAGAATAATACCTAGTGTCGCCGAAAATGTCCTCCCAGAATCACAGTGCGGCTTTCGCGCAAACAGAGGAACTACTGACATTGTCTTTGCCCTCAGACAGCTCCAAGAAAAGTGCAGAGAACAAAACAAAGGACTCGACATCACCTTTGTTGACCTCACCAAAGCCTTCGACACTGTGAGCAGGAAAGGGCTTTGGCAAATACTAGAGCGCCTCGGATACCCGCCAAAGTTCCTCAACATGGTTATCCAACTGCACGAAAACCAACAAGGTCGGGTCAGATACAGCAATGAGCTCTCTGAACCCTTCTCCATTAACAATGGCGTAAAGCAAGGCTGTATTCTCGCACCAACCCTCTTTTCAATCTTCTTCAGCATGATGCTGAACCAAGCCATGAAAGACCTCAACAATGAAGGTCTGGTACCGCATGGATGGCAGTCTCTTAAATCTGAGGCGCCTGCAAGCTCACACCAAGACACAAGAGCAACTTGTCCGTGAACTACTCTTTGCAGACGATGCCACTTTAGTTGCCCATTCAGAGCCAGCTCTTCAGCGCTTGACATCCTGTTTTGTGGAAACTGCCAAAATGTTTGGCCTGGAAGTCAGCCTGAAGAAAACGGAGGTCCTCCATCAGCCAGCTCCCCACCATGACTACCAGCTCCCCCACATCTCCATCGGGCACACAAAACTCAAAACGGTCAACCAGTTTACCTATCTCAGCTACACTATTTCATCGGATGCAAGGATCGACAACGAGATAGACAACAGACTCGCCAAGGCAAATAACGCCTTTGGAAGACTAGACAAAAGAGTCTGGAAAAACAATCAACTGAAAAACCTCACAAAGATTAGTGTATACAGAGCCGTTATCATACCCACACTCCTGTTCGGCTCCGAATCATGGGTCCTCTACCGGCATCACCTACGACTCCAAGAACGCTTCCACCAGCGTTGTCTCCGCTCCATCCTCAACATTCATTGGAGCGACTTCATCACCAACATTGAAGAACTCGAGATGGCAAAGGCCGAAAGCATTGAATCCACACTGCTGAAGATCCAACTGCGCTGGGCAGGTCACGTCTCCAGAATGGAGGACCTTCGCCTTCCCAAGATCGAGTTATATGGCGAGCTCTCCACTGGCCACCGTGTCAGAGGTGCACGAAAGAAGAGGTACAAGGACTGCCAAAAAAATCTCTTGGTGCCTGCCACATTGACCACCGCCAGTGGGCTGATATCGCCTCAAATCGTGCATCTTGGCGCCTCACAGTTCGGCGGGCAGCAACCTCCTTTGAAGAAGACCGCAGAGCCCACGTCACTGACAAAAGACAAAGGAGGAAAAACCCAACACCCAACCCCAACCAACCAATTTTCCCTTGCAACCGGTGTCTGCCTGTCCTGCATCAGACTTGTCAGCCACAAATGAGCCTGCAGCTGACGTGGACATTACCCCTCCATTAATCTTCGTCCGCGAACCCAAGCCAAAGAACTTGTGCAATCAGATGACAATAGACTTGACTTGTCTTATGTCCATCTGTGAATAGTTGTGTGTACACCGTGGTTGCATGTACTTTAGAATGCCTGTATTACTGCCCCTGTATGACTGGGGGGACCTCTCTTTTGCTTCTCTTTCTCTGATTGTAATTTCTCGCAACGGTGAAACTGCCTGCCTCACAGCAGATGAAAGCAGATTCCAGGTAATGCTGCACTGATTTCATTATATGGCAATAAAGGAATCTTGAATCTTAATATGCATCTCGCCACACTAGTTCCCAGTAGATGCTAGCTCCCGGTAGGGCGGCATGGTTGACGTAACGGTTAGCGCAACGCCTTTACCGCGCCAGTGGTCAGGATCAAGGTTCAAATCCCACACTGTCACATTTTCACCGCGTCTGTATGGGTCTTCCTTTCCTCCCACTGTTCAAAACGTACCAGGGGGTGCAGGTTAATCGGGTATAAATCGGACGGCACGGTTCAAAATGACCTATTACCATGCAGTAAGTCTACATTCAAATTTATTCATAAGGATACGGTCAACAGTTGTGGCTGAATGGTTTCCAGCTGTTGGACGTAACCAGGAAAAGATTGCAGAGACCACCCGCTGTCTGTGAGCTGAACTGGCAGCAGGGAGACAGTGAAGTCCAAAGTAAAATGGTCAAGGGAACTCCCAATGAGTTGCTCCCCTTGCAGAGGGTCAAGTAGGAGAGTCGTACCATCATGGGTGTTTCTTCACCGGATTCACTCTCTGTAAATCATAAGGACAAATTCAGATTCCAGATTTATTGTTGGAGTACATACATCACATCACATATGACCCTGAGATTCTTTTTCCTACAGGTGAGACAAAATTACCACTGATTGGTAGTGCAAAAAAAAACTGTACTCAATGTACACATGTAAACAGATACCATATATGTGTGTGTAATAGTCCAATTTCTGGACTCATTTTTAGGGTAAAATTTTGGGGGTCGACTATTACACGCATACTAATTTTGACCACCGTTAAGTGCCTGCATCGTTCAAAGTGTCGGGAGCTCAGATGGGCGGGCGGGAAGCCCGGACTGGATGGTAAGTCAGCGTTCGGGGCATTAAGAGCTCGGATGGGTGGGCGGGTGACCATGACTGGGAGGTAAGTCTGCGTTCAGGGCATTAGAAGCTCGGATGGGTGGGTAGGCAGCCGGGATCAGGTGGTAAGGCAGCATTCAGGGCATCAGATAGGTGGGCTGCCGAGGCATAAGCGAAAGTCCGCAGTTGGGAGCTCAGATGGGCAGGCAGCTGGGACCTAGGCGAGAGCCTGCGGTCAGGGCATCGGGAGCTCCTGAGGCCAAATTGGGGGAGGGAGGTCAACTTTAACACAGTATTGACTATTACACATGTATATACAATAAGGAAATGTAAATAAATTTACTATGCAATACAGAGAGAAAAACAATCAATAAAGTGACTGTCCTTAAACGAGTCCCTGATTGAGTTTGTTGTTGAGGAGATAGATGGTGGAGGGGTATCAGCTGTTCCTCAACCTGGCGGCACCTCTTCCTCTTTCCCGTTAAGGGTTCAAGCCTCACTTCGGTGAGGTTCCTGCCCCAGAGCCACATTTAGTAACAGTCCAGATCAGCCATGCTCAACCTTTTTTGGGCTATGGCAACCCTTCCCCACCAACCTTGGATTTCGATCAGTTTATGGACCCCCTTCCCTGTGAAGCTGTCAAGCGTTTGTTTCTTCCTACTTCTCACCTACCAACTAAATAAAAAGTATTTATGATATGCGAGGTGAAAAGAAAACAAGGCTTTTTACTTCCATGTGCTGTGGCCCAGCATGGGGCCATTGGGCCCCCATTGTGAAAGGATGGTGCAGACAATGGGACCACTGCCTTGCATTACCAGTGACACAGCCCGAGTTTAACTCTTTATTGGTCAGTGCTGTGGTTTCAGGGAGAGAACAATGCCAGCTTTAGAGTCATACATAACACAGAATGGGCCCTTCAGCCCAAATTAACCCTTGCTGACCAAGTTAGCATTCTGAGCTTATTCCATTTGGTCCATGTCCTTCGAGACCAGGGCGGGCAACCTTTTACCATGCGTGTGCCAGTGGTGGGATGGCGGGCTGCACTAATGCTTCAGTGCTACTAGATGAGGGTGGGGGGGTTGGTGGTAGCAGCATTGGATGGGGGGTGGCAGCGGTGGCACTGGTCAAGAGAGGTGGCAGCTCTGGACAGGGGTGGGGGGGGGGATCAGATTGGGCTCTTGTCCAGGCAAATCAGGCATCCGTCTACGTTAATTGTGCCTGCAGGCCAGATAAATTTGGATCATGGGCCAGTTGCAGCCCGCGGGCTGTTGGTTGCCCACCCCTGTTCTAGGCCCTCATTGAACCTGAGTAAATGTCTTGCTATTGCACCTGCTTCGAGCATAAAGGTTTGCTCCTCGAATGTCTTTAAATCTCTCACCTTAAACCAGTTTTAGAATCATCTACCCTGTGAGCATTCACTTTATCCAGGCCCCTCATGATTCTATAAACCTCCCTGAGGCCACCTCTCCCTGCTGTGGATTTTTAAGACAGGCACGAACAAATTTGGGGGTCACTCTTAACTCAACCGACCAGTCAGATCCAATTAGATTTTCCTCTCCTAAACAGATTTGAACAGAAGGCAAAATAAGGTAGGGCATAAAAAATAATTGCATTCAATAGTGGTTTATAGACTGCAGGCATGTAACGGCAGCATAAAAAGAAACATGCTGGAATTTGGAGTCAATTCCTGCCCCACAATTTATCCTGCAGGAGCCCGACAATGTTTTGGAGGAAGCCTGCAGTGTCAATTGTAGCAAGAGGATCTTAGTCCAGGAGTAGAGAGATGCTGCTACAGCTGTACAGGGCCTTGGTGGGACAACTCCTGGAGTACTGCGTGCGGTTTTGGTCGCCTTATCTGAGGAAGGAGATCCTCACCATGGAGGGGGTGCAGAGAAGGTTTCGCTGGACTGATACCAGGGATGGAAGGACTTTCATATGAAGAAAGGTTGAGAAGATTGAGGGGGGGATCTTATAGAAACATATAAGATATAAGGGTTTAGACAGACTAGATGCAGGAAGGTTGTTTCCAATGCTGGGAAGAACCAGAACCAGGGGTCACAGTTTAAGGATAAAGGGGAAGTTTTTTTAGGACTGAGATGAGGAAACATTTCTTCTCTCAGAGGGGTGGTGGATCGGTGGAATTTTTTGCCACAGGAAGTAGTTGAGGCCAGTTCCTTGTCAATATTTAAGAGTAGGTTAGATTTGGCCCTTGTGGGTAAGGGGATCAAGAGGGGATGGGGAGAAGACAGGAACTGGGTACTGATCAGCCATGATCATATTGAATGGCAGTGTAGGCTTGCAGGACCAAATGGCCGACTCCTGCACCTATTTGTCTATGTTTCTATGTTTACTGCACGTCCAACCACCAGGACTGTTGCACTCAGGGACTTGCAGTCTAAAAAAGGCGCCCACGTTTTTTTCAATGATCTTCTCGACATTGCACTCTAAGAAAAAAAATTAGTGTGTAAATTTCCATGGCTTATTGGAATTTCTGACTCAACAGGTTATGGATTCAAATCTCACGGGAAAAAAATCAATGCTGACAATGTGATTGTGACATTATTAGAGGCTCTGGGGACTTCCTTTTGGGTGAGTGCATCGAGCTGATTGATACTTCCCACCTGAGATCAGGGATTATCCTCAAAATTCAAACAGCTCCTACCCAGAGCATCAGACAGTGGCCACTGGAGCAACAGTGGTGTTCTTTCATTGATCATTACTGTTTAATGCAATGAGATCTACTGATATTGATTCTGGTTGGCTCTGATTTCTTTCATTCTGCCTCACACACTGATCCTGTCTGAACATGAGCACCACTCAGTGTTGATAACGGACTCACCTGGAAACTCTGAGCTTTGGACTGACGACCATTCTTGTCTCTGGAAGGAAAGAAAGATTGGGATTAGGCAATGAGATGATTTTAATACTTCTAATGCAATTTTTAAAATTTAGATATACAGCATGGCACAGGCCCTTCCAGCCCATGAGCCAGTGCTGCCCAAATATGCCCAATTAATCTCCAACCTGGTACGTATTGAAGATTGGGAGGAAGCCAGAGCACCTAGTGGAAACTGACGCAAACACCGGGAGAACATACGGACAGTGTGGGATTCGAACTCCAGTTGCTGGTGCTGTATGACTTGAGGTATGTGCGAGAGAAATTGTGTGAGACTATGTACGTGTGTGTCTCTATTGCCTCCCTCACATACACTAATGTCACGTAGTCTCTTACATGCACACGCGTGCACACATTTAAGAGTCATGCCCAGGCTCTCTCTCACACACAAACATACAGGCAGCAATGTCAGGCATCTCTCTAGATCTCCGAAAGATCCTTATGGACCGGATGCCCATAATGGCCCTTATGAGGTGGAGATGAGTCGATCATCAGATCAACCATGAATGGTTGACAGGCCGGATGGCCTACTCCTGAACCTTATGCTGAGAAGCTGGTTGTGGACCAAGTTCATTGTACGGAGGGTGGGAAGCCTTTCCAAGGACCCTCAGCTGTCTTAGGTGGATGAACGACCCTTGAATTTGAAGCTAATCATAATGGGATGTGAAGATGGAATGGGAAGGATGGCTGGAGGAAGAAGGTGGCCCTTGGGTAATGAAGAGAGAGCTGCCTTTCCCCCTCCACTTTCATACCTTTACACAGTTCCGCCTGCTCAGCACAGATGTGGGGAAGTTCTTCCCTGGTTTGTGGTCCTCATTGTTCCATTCCTTGGGACAGCCAATGGAATTTGAGCTGCTGCTCATCGAACTCTGAAGAATCAAAGACATTGGGTATCAAATGGATTTGAGAGCAATGTTTCCGATGGCCAGAGCTGGTTGATCCAGCAGGGCTCCTTTTCCCCACCTCTGCTCCACCCAGGGGGTTCGGTGCTGCGGAGGAGCACTCATCAGTTCGGCTGGCGATTTGGTGAGCCACACCCTCGCACAAGTCCCGAGTCCTAAACCAGCAGGACCACGCAGGGCTGAGGGAGGGGCACACTGTTCAGACACTGTCTGATGGTGTATTTAGCTAAGGAACCGCAAACCACCTGACCACTCGCAAGAGATCTTGTGGAGGGTTTCCACAGAAGGGCAGAGACTGTTTGAACTGCACAAGTGAATGGAATATTGGTGGTTGACGAGGAAAGGTTGGGCTGGTTGGACTTATTTTTCTTGGAAGAGAAGAAGCAAAAGGGTCATGATTAAGGTGCATCAAATTACACTGGACAACAAAGGTTTTACTTCCTAAACATTTTTGGGTGTATTTTATGAATTTTGGGCTGCTGATCACAGAAATCGCCTTAAAATGTTCCTATCACATACCATTTTATTTTAGATATATCCTATTTTTGTGCTTTTCTGTCCTATTTTAAATCTACATCAAGCAGACAAAATCATGGAGCGCAACATGTCGTTGAAAATTTTCTGCATTCGCATTTAGACGTCTTCCCTGCTGATCTTGGTGCCCGTCAGTGACAAACGCGGTGAAAGGTTTCACCGGGACATTGCATCCATGGGAAAGCGGTATCACAGTAACTGGAATCCATCAATGCTGGCCGACTATTGTTGGACAATGGCACTAGAGGCATCAGATGCTGAGCACAAATGAAAATTGGCAACAAAACGTTTTTAGGTTAATTGAACTAACGCAATGTGTCAGTATCATTATGCGATTAAACAGGCTCAATTCAATAAATGTTAATATGATGTTTCTCCAAATTCCCATGTGATACAGGAAATCTGAACTTATCTTTGCGTTCATCTTGAAGTTGTCTATCATAATTTCTGATTATTTTTCAGGAAGCAAATCTTTTGAAAAAAATGTGTTGTCCAGTGTTATGAGGGTGTTGGAGAGAACCAATAAGAATATTTTCATGAGCAAAGGAGTCAAAAACCAAAGGACATGGATTAGAAGCATTTAGTTAAGGATTAGAGGGGAGTTTTTTTTTAATTTAGACACACAGCTCAGTAACAGGCCCTTCTGGTCCACAAGCCCATGGTGCCCAATTACACCCAATTAACCTACAACCCCCCATACATTTTGAAGGATGGGAGGAAACTGGAGCATCCGGAAGAAACCCACGCAAGTCACAGGGAGAACGTACAAACTCCTTACAGACAGTGCCAGTTTAGAACCTGGGTCACTGGCATTGTAACAGCATGGTGCTAACTGCTACATTAACCACGCTGCCCCACAATAGGGAGTAATATTTCTCTCCCCCCCTCCTCCCCCCACCACAGAGACCTGGGGTTCTGGACCTTACTGAATGGGAGAGACAGAAACCCTCACCATAGTTAAGCAGGGCTACAGACTCAGTGCAGGAGGTGGGATTGAGCAGGGCAGCACATGGTAAAGGGGTGAATGGTCTCCTGCATTGCAAATTCTAAAGTATTTCAGTGGCTGTCAAGCTCCATGGAGTCACAAAAGGTTAAAAATAAATAATATTTTCTTCTGTAAAGACTGATGCAAGAGAGTTACCCAGAAGTCCAGGTGATCCATGCTGATATTAGTCAACCTCAGCTCTTTCAGCTGGGACTGCAGAACAGACACCTCCCTCTCCTTCCTGGTCAGCTCCATCTGTTGCTTGTCCAGCTTCTCCTCCATGCCCCAAATCTGCTTCCGATACCTGCTGTTATCCAGCAAGAGCTGGGTGTTCACAGACTGCGCTTCATCTCGAGCTTTCAATGCCTGTGGGCAGACAGAATTAACAAGAGATGGTGGAAAACTGGAGCAACACGTAAAACGCTGGAGACACTCAGTGGGTTGGGGGGGGTGGGGGAAGGCATCGCTTCGGGCCATATTAAAAAACAGGGTGGGGCTGCTGTCATGGTTGTTGACTAGGCCCAAGGTACTTGCACAGAACTTACGATACGACCCTCAAGAGATACCCATAAAAATTCAGTCAGAATACTCTTATAAACTTGCTGGAGGAGACATGAGCTATCCAGTGAATGGAACAGAAAGCAACTTCTGCATCTTCTGAACAAGAACATTGACCTCAGGCACGAGAACCAGATTTTTTTTTTAAAAAGAACAAGTTTTGCTGCAACATTTATATTGTACAGTGTTTGTGTGACTGGCTGACGTTTTGCTGGTGTGAAATTCATCCCAGTTGCACTTCAAAAAGAAAAGCAGTACCCCTTTAAGAAAGGCCTTGCCTGTTAAATGAAGATACTTTTTGTGATTGTTGAAAAACCAATGAAGACAGGCAATAGCTGTATAGTTAACTGTATCTTGTACGTACTCTGTAAATACGCTTGTAGTGTAGACGAGTATTGTGTTTTTTGTAGAGGAGAAAGATGTGTTATTATGCGTGTATATAAGAACTACATTTTCCAATGTGCAATGTGCAGAGTTGCCTGGAAACCGGACGTGATATGTGTGAGCAGAATTGTGAGCATTGTCAGTTATTGTCGGTTGGAAGCCGTTGGACGCAACTCAAGGAAAATGAAGTTGGGTCAACTGATAAGCACATTTAAAGTCGTTCTTCTTGAAAGATCCGCGAGAGCAGGGAGCAAAGTCACAGCACTCTCCTATAGAGTCCAATCACCCAGTCCGACTGCTGTCGGCTCTGTACAGGCTTTAAACAGCCTGTTAAAGGAGCCAATGGTGGTTGATTTTAGGGCCTGGAAATTGGAGGCATCAGAGAACGAAGAAGATTACAGCAATGTAGGCCCTGTGGCCCACAATGTTGTGCTGACCTATGGAAACCTACTCCAAACAATCTAATCCTTCTGCACCTTGCATCCATAACCCTCTATTTTTCTCACATTCACAGCATACCTAAAAGTCTTTTAAACATCTCTATTGGACCAGCTTCCACCACTACCCCTGGCAATGCATTCCAGGTACTCTCTATAAAATTTTACCTCTGACACCTTCCCTAAACTTTCCTCCACTCACCTAAAACCGATGTCCTCTTCTGCAAGAACAAGTTTAACAAATATGCTTAATGGATTGGGCGAGAATATAGTTGCCTTGAAACGTGGCTGAGAATATGACTGCCTTCTAACGTGACCTTCCCTTTGCTGGAGTTACTAACACCGAGGACATCCTGTTTTTTGCCTGCTTGTCCACATACACCATATTGTTGTAAAAAACAGGAATCGCCAGCTGTGTGAAACTCATGTGAAACTTGTAGCCCAGTGGTTCTCAATCTTTTTCTTTCCACTCACATCCCACTTTAAGCAATCCCTATGCCATCAGTGCTCTGTGATTAGTAAGAGATTGCTTAAGGTGGGATGTGGGTGGGAAGGAAAGGTTAAGAATTACTGCTCTAGACCCAATTGTTACTGAAATATTTTGCTTGAGAAAAATTGCCATTGGCCCATTTCCTTTGGAGTTCTGAAACTGTGCACATAACGAGTCAATTAGGTACAGTGGTTTTCAAACTTTTTCTTTCCACACTCGTCCCACCTTAAGCAATCCTTTACTAATCACAGAGCACATGTGGCATAGGGAATACTTCAAGAGGAATATTCTGTGTCACCTTCCCATACTCACGTGTCTGTCCATGGCTTTATGTACTATCCCACCAAGACCACCCGCAAATTGGAGGAACAAACACCTGATTTTTCCGTCTGGGCCCTCTCCAGCCGGATGGCATTAACGTCGACTTTTCCAGTTTGAGCTGGCCTTCTCTCCTTTCCACCTCTCTTCCTTTCTCCCTTTCAGCTCTCCATTCCTCATCCCTCCTCCCCTTGATCGCTGCTGTCCCCTCCCTCCCTTCCCCACCTATTACCTCCTGCCTTTGCTTCCACACCCCTCCCCCTTACTCTTTTGTTCGGACGCCTGCCAACATTTTTCCATGCCTTGATGAAGGGCTCAAGCCCAAAATGTCAATTATGTATTTTGACCTTTGTGACATAAAGAGCGTTGTGTGACCTGCTGAGTTTCTCCAGCGTTGTGTTTTTACTTCAACCACGGTGTCTGCAGACTTTCATGTTTTTCACTTGTTCAGATGTGTTCGGATTTTGTCGTTGTTTGCTGTTTGAATAAACTTTTCTTTAAAAAAGGGGCAGGAGACATCAGAGTTTGATGTGATCCCAAACTGTGGGGATATTGGAGTGGGACCCAGTTAATCCCAGAAACATACTGAAGTTGAACAGCTGGCGGCTGTGGGATGGGGGGGAGGGTGTCTGTGGTACTGATTTTGGGCTTTACCTGATCTCGTTCCTTCTCGACCTCCTCAATTTGTTGTAGGATAGTTTCAATCCTGCGCTTCTGCATTTGGCATTCCTCAGTGAGCAGTCTGGCATGGAGCCTTGAGTCTTCTTTCTCTCTCTGGTACTGGATTGAGAAAAGATTCCTTCAGTAATCAATGGTGTACAATTGGAAGGTGATAGCCCATGGAAGGCCCAAGGTCTCCACTAGTGCTGCTCTTCAGAAGAGGGTGCTGTTCAAGCTTATCTCGCTATGACCTCAACGAAGGGCTCAAGCCCGTAATATATCTTTAAAAAGCACGCAGAAATGCTGGAGGGACTCAGCCGGTCTCGCAGTGTCCAAGGGAAGTAAAGATATATTAACTGACATTCTGGGCCTCAGCCCTTCTTCAAGCTATAAACAAAGAACACGGGGGGGGGGGGGTTTGTGCAGAATGGTTGGCATAGCGGTTAGTGCAACGATGTTACAGCGCCAGCGATCGGGACCGGGGTTTGAATCCAGCGGTGTCTATACTCTTTCCTCATGTGTGCATGGGTTTCCCTGGGGTGCTTCGGTCTCTTCCCACCCTTCAAAACATACAGGGTTTGTAGGTTAATTGGGTGGATTTGGGCGACACAGGCTCATGGGCCAGAATGGACTGTTACAGCGTTGTATATCTAAATTTAAATTTGAACAGGAGGATGTCAGAGTAAAGACTGAAGATTGGCATGGGGGAGGAATCCAGACCAACAAAAGGTGTTAATTGGACATGATAGGAGGAAAGTTGAGAGATTTTGGCTCTGTGAAAGCAAAGTGGGTGCCTGAGGCAACACCAAACTAGTCGTCAGTGTAATACATCTATACCTCCTATTGCCACTGCAAGACCAGCTGACTTCCTCCAGCATTTCTGTGTTTTTAACTACAATCACAGCATCTGCAGACTTTCGTGTTTCACTCTAATTGGGGGTTAGAAATGTCCTCTTTTTCAGGGAACGCAGCTGTGTCCAAAAGTCATTGTCCACATTTCCTGAAATGCTCACACCCTCTCCTTCCAGACATTACAGGAACAGGGATCCTCAGGTCCTCATCTTTACACACCCACCACCACCACCCCCCCCCCCCCACCCCGGGTACATCATCCCTCATTATTACTGCTGGATTTGCTGGGCCCCACCACTAGCCGCATCTACTGCGGCCCTACCCCTTTTCCACGAGGAATCACTCCCTTGTCTGCTCATCCCTCCCCACCTAACTCTCCCGCATCCTTGATACTTCCCCCTGGAACTGCAAGAGGGAAAATACTTGCTCTTCCGTCTCCTCTCTCGCCTCCAGCCAAGGACCTAAGCGTCCCTTCCAAGTTTGCATATTCTGCCTGTGCTGCCTCCGAGTGCTCTGGTTTCAACCAGCATCCCAAAAATCGGCATATGAATTGATTGCTATATAAATTTTAAATTTAATTTTTTTTAATTTAGGCCCTTTCCAGAGCCGCCCAATTACACCCAATTGACCTACTACTCTCAGTACATTTAGGAGGGTGGGAGGAAACCAGAGCAGATGTGGGACGAATGTACAAACTCCTTACAGACAGCGCAGAGTACGCAGGACTCGAACCCCAGTCCCGATCGCTAGCACTGTAACAGCGTTACGCTGATCATATGGGCCAAGCCCTAGCACCAATCATCCCTAGCATGAATGAGAGACAGGAGAATTGAGTGAGCTACGGGAACGTATGGGACTGGGACTGATGGGAATGCTCGGAGAGCTATCATAGGCTCGATGGGCTCAATGGCCTCCTGTCATGAGCAAATCTGAGCATTGTGCTCTACCAGCTAATCCAGTCCAATTCTACAACCCTGATGGGACACTAGAGGAAGAATAGGGGTGAATTTTCCCACCTAAACCACCCTCCACAATAGTCCATATATACAGTAAAGACCCTGGTATCCAGCACCTATGTGGGTTGATAAGTGTATTTTGCAGTTGCTTGAGACTTGCCTAACTAATACACCTGTATTAAGAATAAAAAGTTTAAAAGACAAAAATATTACACTTACACTGAACAAACTTCACTTGAATTAATATATAAATCTTAAAGCATTTTACTTGATTTTCAGTCACATTCTTTGAAAACACTTAACCGTTGCTGCATCTGCAGGTTCCTCCCCCTCCACGGAGCTGCCCGAAAGACAAACAATAACATTATCAATAATTAACCCCCCCCCACCCCGGAGTTTACAGATAAAGCCTCTGACCAGGGTGACTCTTACGCAGCAGGGATAAGGAGACACTTTAAGAGAGTCACCCCAACGATGAGCAGCATCAACCAGCTCTTCATCCCGGGTGACACCATTACTGTTTCACACAACTTTATTCAAACAGCTGCTACGAGCAAACCTCGTATTTTATTCTTATTCATTTAATTTTTTTTGCCAATTGCTTGAATTCTGAATACCAGGGGCTTTACTGTATAATAGTTCCCTTGAATCACAAGGGAAAGCAGAGTCTAAACCCAACTTAAAAGTTCTACCTAAATAGATGGAGATATGTGAGAAATATGGGAGTTGCTACCAGTATGTCAAACCTGGTTTCCAAACCTTGTCTCGGATTTCCTCAACGTGTTGAAGTTCCATGTTAACGTTGTGGATCTTCTCCACAAATGCCTGTCTCTCTTCTAGGGCCTCTCGCCGATCGTGGTCCAGGATATCCAACAGAGCCTTGTCCCTGGGGGGAAGATTGTTCGCTGTCTGCTGTGAGGACAAATAAAAGTGCCAATTATCCCATGGCAAGTGGGTGACAGGAGAACTGAGGGCATTAATGGACATGTGTGAGGGAAGATGTCACAGGAAATGTGGGGGAGTGGGATATCGGAGTGCTCTGAGGCGAATGGGCCAGGTAGCCAGTCACGTGAGGGATCATACTCCAATATCTAATCCACAGTTCAACTCACAGCTAGTTTTACTGCAACGTGGTTCCCATTTGGGAAGCAAGCAATGTGGCTGGCTGCATCACAGTGCGGTACAATTGCAGCAATGAAATAGATTGGAGGTCCATCCACAGAACCATAAGAGTGGCAGAGAGGATCACTGGATTCCCCCCACCCACCATGATCTAGCAGGATCGTTGTCTGGCAGCCATGCAAAATCATTAAGGAGTCCTTGCACCCTCTTGAGCACAGCATCTTTCAGCTACTCCCGTCAGGAAAGAGATGCAGGAAAACCATGCTTAGTCAAAGTCAGTTTTCCCTCATCAAGTATTTATCATGTAGAATGGTTAACACAGTATCGCATTGAACTGTAAAATAATCCGAGCCAGCCCCACCAGGCTGAGGAACAGCTTCTTCCCACGGGCAGTGAGAATGCTGAACGACCAAAGGAACTGCTCACACTGACCACCCGAAAATCTGATTTTTACGAAGCAATATTTATTTGTATGTATGAATACTTGTCCTGCATGTGTATTGTTTGTCTGTTCGTGTGTTGTGTCTTGCTGTGTGTCTGAGTGTTTTGCACCGAGGACCGGAGAACACTGTTTCGTCGGATTGTACTTGTACAATCAGTTGGCAATAAACTTGGGTGTGAGGACGATCTGGCTTGTGACATCTGCCACCCCATTGATTGCTAGGGATGATTCGGCTGATCTGGCTGGCAGGCGGGCGTCACCCTTCCCTCGCAGCTCCATGTGCGTCCCTCCCAAAGCTCAGCGCTCAGTCACAGAGGATGGCCCCCTAGAAGAGGACCGCTCTGCCGGTCTAGGGTATATGATGTAGCTACTCCCCTGCTAGTCTAAACCTCAAAGACAATAAAATTGACTTGACTGACCACTTCCAGTTTGGCAACTCGAATTACATTGTTTAAGTCCCTCGGGTTCTTATGGAATGTAGGACAGGAGTGGCCCACAATGTGTGCTCGATCTCCATAAGCAAGGTCTTCCTTGGTCACAAGATCACTAGAAAAAGGAACAGAAGGAGGCCATTTGGCCCATCAAGTCTTCTCCGCAAATCGACCATGAGCTAAACCGTACTTACATCTAGCTCCAAGTTCCGGCCTTTTCCCCTCATCCCTTGATACCCTGACTATTTAGATACCAATTAGTCTCACTCTTCAACTCCCCCAGTGATTCAGCCTCTACAGTTGTATATGGCAACAAATTCCACAAATCCTCTGGCTAAAAAATTTCTCCTCATCTCATTTTTAAATGGGTACTTTCCAATTCTAAGACCATGCCCTTTTGTCCTGGATTCACCCACCATCTACTCCGTCCAATCCTTTCAGCATTTGAAATGTTTCAATTAGATCCCTTTTCATTCATCTATACTCCAATAAATACAGTCCAAGAGTCACTAAGTGTTCCTCATATGTTACCCCTTGCATTCCTGGAACCATCCCGGTAAATCTTCTCTGTATTCTCTCCAGCATCATTACATCCCTTCTAAGACATGGGGTCCGAAACTGGACACAGATACTCCAAATGAGGTCTCACCAGTGCCCCAGAGAGCCTCATCCACACCTCTTAACTCTTATACACTATTCCTCTTGAAACAAATGCCAACATACCATTCGCCTTCATTACCAGCAATCCCTTTGCACTTCCAAATTTTGAATTTTCTCCCCATCCAAATAATAATCTGCCTGTTTATTTCCTCTTCCAAAGTGTCCAACCATTCATTTCTCGACATTATATCTCATCTGCCATTCCTTTGCCCACACTCCTAAGCTGTCCCAGTCTCTCTGCAAACTTTCGGCTTCTTAAACACTTCCTACTCCACCACCTATCTTGGCAAACCATTCAGTCCATAATCTAAATACATTGTAAAAAGAAGCGGCCCCAAGACCGTCCCCTGTGGAACACCACATCTAACCAGCAACCAACCAGGACAGGATCCTTTTATTCCCACCCTTTGCTTTCTGCCTATCAGCCAATGCTCCGCCCAATCTAATATCTTTCCTGTCATTCCATGGGATCCCATCTTATTGAGCAGGCTCTTCTGCGGCACCTTATTGAAGGCCTTTTGAAAATCCAAATACACAACATCCGCAGTCATCCCTCATCCATCCTACTTGAGACAGTCATGTTATCAAGCTGATTGAGCATTGAGGAGTTGTCAGATAGTAAATCAGAAAGTTAAATGAAGGTGAAGCCAGACCCAATGGAGCTATAGTCCAAGAGTCGAGAATTACGTGAACCCAAACTCCCTTAACCAGCATGAATACAATGGGCTGAATATCAGGTACATTTAACATTTCTAATTCTACATCCCGGATTGTGAAATATTCCTAAGGGGCACTTGACGGGCATCTTTGCAACTTTACATTTTAAGACAAACTATTTACTCATCAATAAACCATTACTATCTCCCTGGGACCTTGTCAACATAAACAGGGACCTCGTTGTCCAGTAAAAACACAAACTGGAAAAACTCAGCAGGTCAAACAGTGTCCTTTATGTAGCAAAGATCAAGATACAGAACCAACATCTCGGGCTTGAACCCTTCATTAATATATGATCAAATGTAGACAGGCTGCCAGATTGGACGGCATTAACATTGACTTCTCTGGTTTCTGTTAACCCACTCCCATTTCTCCCCCATCCCTCTGCCTTCTATCTTCCAGATCTCCACCCCCTTCCCTCTCCATTCACAGAGCCATCCACACCCCCCCCTCTATGTTTGCTGCTGTGCCCTCCCTCCCTTATCCACCTATTTCCTCCCTTATCCACCTATTTCCTCCCACCTGCGGGACTGTGCTCCTCCCCCAGCGCACCCCTCCACCCCACCATTTTGTTCAGGTGGCTGCCTATATTTTGCTCATTTCTTGATGAAGGGCTCAAGCCCGAAGCATTGGTAATGTATCTTTTATCTTTGCTTTATAAAGGACCTGGTGAGTTTCTCCAGCGTTATGTTTCTGCGGCATCTACAGACTTTTGTGCTTTACTCCTTGTTGCCTAGAGTATCTTTTGTTCATTGTTGTTAGTGGCAAAACAAAAGGTTGGCCCATGCTTCCAATGTGCCCAGACAACACACACGTACAGACACATTTACCACCACCACACACGCAAACATACCCATGGTACACTCAATGCTATAAAACACAAAAGTCTGTAGACACTGTGGATGTAGTAAAAACACACACACACACACAGGAATGCTATATGGAGAATGCAGTGTCCATAAGAGGGAAAGATATATCACTGAGGTTTCGAGCCTGAGCCCTTCTTTAGGGTATAAATATAAAACAGGCAGGTGTTTCAGTAAAGACTGGTGAGAGAAAGGGGGAAGAATGGGAGGGAGAGGAGTCCAGACAACAAGGTGTTAATGGGAGATGGAAAGGTGAGAAATGATTTTGGCTCTGTGAAAGGAGACAGAGGGAAAAGGGAAGAGAAAGAGAGAAAAACAGAACTAGAGGAAAGACAACAGGGGAAAGAGGAAGGGAGTGGGTGGGGTTAAATTAGAGAAGTCGACGTTAATGCCTTCTGGTTGAAGGGTGCACAGATGGAAGATGAGTTGTCATTGATGGAAGACGAGTTGTCGTTGATGGAAGGTGAGTTGTCATTGATGGAAGACGAGTTGTCGTTGATGGAAGACGAGTTGTCGGTGATGGAAGATGAGCTGTCCTCCAATTTGCGGGTGGTCTCATACTGGAAGTGCATGAGAAATCTTCCCCCTTTCTCTCTCCAGTCTTTTTTTCAAGCAACTTCCTGTTCTTTGGTTATACCTTGAAGGAGGGCTCAGGTCTGAAATGTAGTAACATACCTTTACCTCCTATAGATGCTGTGAGACTGGCTGAGTTCCTCCAAGACTTCTGTGTGGTTTTCACAGCTCAATGCACTACTCTGTTAACTGCTCTGCTTATGGTAAATACTCGATTGACTCTGTACAGTCAAGTCAAATTTATTGTCAGCTGATTGGACAAGTGGAACTTGACGAAACAGCATTCTCCAATCCTCGGGGCAAATCACGCAGACACACAACCAGACAAACAATACTTATGTAGGTCAAGTATTTCATCTATACAAATTAATAACTAAATATTGTTTCGTGAATGTGACAGTCTCGGAGGGTGAGTGTGAGCAGTTCCTTGGGTCATTCAGCGTTCTCGCTGCCCGTGGGTAGAAGCTGTTCCTCAGCTGGTGGTCCTGGGTCTGATAGTCCAATTATTTTACAGCAGTACTCTGTTAACGATTCTACTTATGGTAAATACACGATAAGGGGAAACTGACTTTGCCTGAGCACAGTTTTCCGTATCGGCACCACGTCACTAGCGTACCTGCCTGTGACCATCAGTGCGGACATGTTTACCTGGAGGAAGTTCTTCAGCTCCTGGATGGTTGCTTGGAGGTGCTGATTCTCCAGATTCAGTTGGCTGACACTCTGCTTGCTGGGCATGCTCTCTATGTCCTTCCTCAGCTTGCTGGAGAGTTTCCGGGCCAGCTGGCACTCCTCTTCCATCCCAGCCAGCCTGCACTTTATCTGATCATTCTGGAAGATAGGACATATGTTATCGAGATGACGACAAATCTGACCCAACCGTCAGTCAGACAGAGGCATCCCCCCCCCCCCTTCATCATCCATGCAGTGGCTCCCATACCTCTCTGGACTTGCTTCGCACCCACTCCCTCTACGACCTTCATTGGGATGGAAACAGAGGACTGGTGGAGGAAGCAGGGAGAACACCTCCCCCCCCCCATGTTTGAGAAGGAGATGACTCACGGGAGGGTGGCCAAGGAGGTGGACCAGTGAAGAACGCATGGGTGGCAGACTGTTGGTGACACAAGACGAGGGAGTCACACCAGGCTGGCTGATAGGGCAGCAGGTATCAGAACCAGGATGCGAGAAGGTTTCCTGATCATGTCGGGAGTGTCCATCTGTAGCTCGGGTTGTCTATGATTTGGACTGTGGAGGCTGTGGGAGTGCTGGAGGCAAATGCACACACACTCAGTGACCCTGGAAGGGGGACTATTTTTTGCTTCTCTTTCTCTGACTGCATGGGGCGCTGGGCAATTTTTACTGAGAGTGAATTTTTGTCTTATGATTGGACTAAAGGAAATTTTGTGGAATATCGCATGACAGCAAAATAATCTTGAATTAATCCTGAAGCAAGACCACACTGTTCCACCTCACTATATGTCCCAATCATCCTCGATTGGCTGCATTCTCACCTTCCAACAGCAGAAATAGTCTCCCATGGCACCATGGGAAAATTGATGCCAAGATGTACTAAAGCGTCTGGTATTTGTAGATAGTGAAGACAGTTGTAGCACGTTCCTGATTGTGCTGACAGGCTGCATGACACCACTGCTCCTAAGCAGAAAGCCCAGGACATTGCAGGGAAAACTTTACCCACCATCAAGAGCATCTACAGGGACTGCTGCCGTCAGAGAGAAGCAGTGATCATCAAGGACCAACTGCCACCATCAGGAAAGAGGTATCGGTGCCACAAGACTCGCACCACCAGGTTCAGGAACAGCTGCTCCCCCTCCACCATCAGACTCCTCAACGACAAACTCAATCAGGAACTCATTTAAGGACTCTTACTTGTGCAGTTTATTGATGTTTTTTCTACCTCTGTAATGCACAGTTTTTTTACTTTGCTTACATGTGTACATTGAGTCAATTTGCACTGCCAATAAGTGGTAATTCTGCCTCGCCCACAGGAAAAAGAATCTCAGGGTTATATGTGATGCCATGCATGTACTCCGCCAATAAATCTGAATCTGAGATGCTGCATTGTGCAAAGTCTACACAGTTAACAACAGGGATCTGAGGGGTATGTGGTAGAGCAGAGCAATCTAAGAAAACAGCTACAATTGTACCTTGAAAGTGGTGTCACCGGTAGATGGGGCCAAAAGGGCTACCAACACATTGGCCTTCATCAGTCAGTTGGGAGAACATAAGATATAGGAGCAGGAATAGGTCATGTGGCCCATCAAGCCTGCTCCACCATTCGATGAGATCATGGCTGATCTGATCGTGGGCTCATCTCCACCTACCTCCCTTCACCTAAAATTCCCCTACTCTGTAAAACTCTAACTTTGTCTTAAATATATTTACTGAAGTCGCCTCCACTCCTTCAATGGACAGCGAATTTGGCAGATTCCCCTCCCTCTGCGAAAAGCAGTTCCTCCTCATCTCCGTCATAAATCTACTACCCTGGAAACGTCCCCTAGTTCTGGTCTCCCCCACCAATGGATCCAGCTTACCTACCTCTATCTCATCTATGTGTTTCATAATTTTATACATTTCTGTAAGATCCCCTCTCATTCTTCTAAATTCCAGCGAGTACAATCCCAGACGACTCAATCTCATTAATGGGTCAGACTCTTGCCTGTCACTGGGGTCATAAACTGATCGCTGTCATGGAGAGGTTTTTTCACCCATCCCACCTCACACCTTGAGCTGCAGGTCCCGATTCCTCATCACCACCATGTTCTTCTCCTCGTGGAGCTGGGCATGCTTCATCGCCAACTGGTAGCTGTCCTCCCTGACTTTGTTGAGTTGGCTACTGAAGACCTTGAACTCATCCTTTAGCTTGTGGTACCGTTCCTGGAAGCTCCAAAGCTCTTGGTTCTGGGAGTTGAGTTGCCTTTGGACCTCCTGCAACTCCTGGCACTTGCTCTGAAGATTTTGTATCTCTGCATCACGATCCTTCAATTGCCTGTGCACCTTCACTGTCTCATTCATCAGGAACTGGGTCAATCCCTCATGACCCTCCTCCACTGCAGGAAAAGCCACAGGTGAGACAACATTTTAGAGATTCATTCAATTGAGGATATAACAAGTGTAGTAGATAGGTGGACCTGGATTTCCAGAAGGTATTCAGTAAGGTGACATACAGAAGATAAGGACGCATGGAGTTGGGGACAATGTATTAGCGTGGTTACAGGATTGATTAACCAATAGAAAGCTGAGAGTTGGGGTACAGGGATGTTTCTCTGGTTGGCAATTGTTGGTGAGCAGGGTGCTGGGCTGGGCCCACAACTGTCCACACTAAATAATCAATCGGGAAGAGGGGACAGAGTGCAGTGTATCTATGTTTTCTGATGACACTAAATTGAGTGGAAAAGCAAATTGTGCAGAGAATACGGAGAGTCTGCAGAGAGCTATAGATAGGTTAAGTGAGTGGGCAGATGGAGGTCAATGTTGGTAAATGTGAAGTTATCCACTTTGGAAGGAAAGATAGAAGACCAGAGTATTATTTAAATGGCAAGCGATTGCCATTTGGACTTGGGAGGGCATGGGCATGAATCGCAAAAGGTTGGTTTGCAGGTGCGGCAAATGGACCGTTGGCCTTCATTGCTGGAGGGATTGAATTGAGGAGCAGGGCCATGATGCTACAACTGTAGAAGGTCCTGGTGAGGCCGCACCAGGAGAACTGCGTGCAGTTCTGGTCTCCTTACTTGAGGAAGAACGGACTGGCTTTGGAGACGGTGCAGAGGAGGTTCACCAGGCTGATTCCAGAGATGAGGGGGTTGGCCTATGAGGAGAGATTGAGTCATCTGGGACTTTCGCTGAATGAGAGGGGATCTTGTAGAAGCATATAAAATTATGAAATACATATATAGGACAGAAGTAGCTTGCTTTGATAGGGGAGACCATAACTAGAGGACGTATCTCCAGCCGGATGGTCTACTCCTGCTCTTATTTCTTATGTCCTTACATTCAATAATATTACACTTTTACAGAACATTGTATGCTTCAACTGTTAATGTTCGGGTCAACCTGATATTTACGAAGGTCTATAAGGTGGTAAGAAGCATAGACAAGATATCCTTTTCCAGATGACATAAATTTAAGGTGAGAAGGGAAAGATTTACAAGAAGTTTGAGGGGCATTTTTTCCCAAACAGTGGTGGGGTATACTACCAGAGGAAATGGTAGAGGCAAAGATAATTATAGCATTTAAGTAGGAATATGGATAGGAAAGGATTAGAGGGATATGGGCAGAATGCAGGCAAATGGAATTAACGGTCAGCATTGAGAAGTTGGGCTGAAGGGCCTGTTTCCATACAGTAAAGCTCTACAACAGAGCACAGCAACCTTATGGAACCATTTTTTCCTCTCATGAATCACAAGATCTCAATTTCGTGTCACTCTCAGAAAAGCCACCTATTCTAAATACAGTAAAACGCCTGGTATCTTAATTGGTAGATGCTGTATAAGTGAATTTTCTGGTTGCTTCAGACTTACTCTTACAATATCTAACTAATACACCCACATTAAAAATAAACAGTTTAAAAGTCAAAGATACTAGACTGTACTTACACTGAACAAACTTCAATTGCATGAATATATAAAGCTAAAAGCATTTTACTTTATTTTCAGTCACATTCTTTGAAAATATTTAACCGTCGCTGCATCTGCAGATTCCTCCCCATCCATGGAACCGCCCGAAAAACAATAACATTATAGATAATTAAACTCCCCTCCCCCAAATTTACAGATAAAGCGTCTGACCAGGGGCGATTCTTACTAAGCAGGGATAAGAAGACTCTTTAAGAGAGTCGCCCCAACGAGTGAACGGCATCAACCAACTCTTCATCCCGGGCGACGCCGTCACTGTTTCACACAACTTTATTCAAATGAGCAAAGCCCGAACAAGGCCTTCCTCTGTCTGAATGCTACCATCTTCACCAAATATTTAGGAGTTGCTTCAAGAACATTTACTTTTACAATTTTAAACTTACCATTTTTTTTACCTATTATTTTAATCTTATTTATTTTAACTTTTAAAATTGATTTTCCTCGATTGTTTTGCCGGTTGTGTGAGGCTGACGGTTGCTTGAATTCCAGAAAGAGGGATTTTACTATAAACAGGAAAGCTTTAGTGCGATACGAGCCCTATCCAGCAAAGGGGACACATTCAGGTAGGTAACTTGGTTAACACAAAGAAGATGGACCTGAAAGTTCCGTTTCTGCGTGGTCCATAACTTCAATAACAGCTGCACACAGCAATGCAGAGAAAGGAAAATGGGGGCATTTCCCATGGTTCCTTTGACCAGGGCAGCACAGCCTTTTTACAACCAAAGTGGTCATGGTCACCAGCACCATGCAAGAAATCAATTCAAATTCAGCAAGCTCACACAATAGGGCAAGAATCAATTTAACATTTGTTTTGATACGCCGGTGATGTATTTTTAATTTTAGGCACTTACAGGTGACCAAAATCCCCCGATGTAAAGCCGCATATTATGCCCCTATGTGGCTGTCGGGAGGCCACTTGAAAGTGCAGGAGGTGCATGCAAGGTGAACTTTGTAACCCTCCTCCAGGAGGGATAATTGCCAGAGCACTGAGGTCCACCCCCATCCCCTCCCCCCCCCCCCGCTCCCGGCACATGAATGCAGCCGGCTGAAAGCAGCCGCTAAGGGGATGACAATCAGCTGGCGAGCGCCTGACAGCCCCCTCCCTGCTGTCCCTGCCCCCCCACCCCCGGTGCGGGACATCAGGGCAGGGCAGCCAGCGTGGGACGTCCCCACACTGATCCCACTGCCCTGTGCTCTCCCCACAGCCCTGTATCAGTTCCCACACCGTGAGGCGGCCGGCACTGACAGCCCAAAGGGACAGGAGCCGGAGTGAGCTCCGAGGAGCCTCCCATGCAGCTGTCCCTTTCAGGCCAGCGCTGCACTTTCAGCGCTGCCACCTGAACGACCATTCCACAGGTCTGAATTTGCTCCTGCAGGTGCATTCTTGGTGGAGAATACAGCTAAAGAAGCCTTTTGCTACATAAAGGACCCTGTTTGGCCTGCCGTGTTTCTCCGGCATTTTGTGTTTTTACTTCAACCACAGTGTCTACAGATTTTTGTGATTTACATTTGTTTTGATAAAGTTGAGAAGGCGATAAATATCATCCAGGACACGGCGAAAGCTTCCATTGGATGTGAACGATCACTTCAGGGAGGTTCTTCTCTATCGTTCCTTCAATGAACATCGTTAAAAGCTGATTATCTGATCATTACCATATTCCAGTCTGACAGGGCCAGACAGACAGAGTTTTACAGCAGGGGAACAGGCTGTTCAGCCCAACCTGTCCATGCCGACCCAGTTGTCCACCCAAGTTAGTCCCTTTTGTCTGCCTTTAAATGCTGTAATTGCACACGCCTCAGCCTCCTGCCCTCCAGAAAGTAAAATCCAAGGGTCTCGTTCTCACTCGATCCCTCCAGTCCTGGTTATATCCTTATGAATCTTTTTTCTTTTTTTTCTCAGCAGAACAACATCTTTCCCGCAGTTGTGGGAGATTGCTAGGGGCGACTGCATGTTCTTCTGTTATAAGTACCCACTTGGAGAACTGTGTACGGTCCTGGGCGCCTTATTTGAGAATAGACATTCTGGCCTTGGAGAGGGTTGAGAGAAGATTTACTAGAATGATAGCAAGAACAAAAGGATGATAATTTGCTGGCTCTTGG
Organism: Narcine bancroftii; assembly: GCF_036971445.1. Taxonomy (NCBI): domain Eukaryota; kingdom Metazoa; phylum Chordata; class Chondrichthyes; order Torpediniformes; family Narcinidae; genus Narcine; species Narcine bancroftii. The sequence goes on along the minus strand of NC_091481.1, from coordinate 60,919,851 downwards.
ACTGTACACAAGAAGTACAGAAGAATGGAGGGGGAACCTCATGGGGGTGTCAACTTTTACATGGTATCAACATGTATTTATACGGTATTTTTTCCCCACTGATTGGTTTGAGTCCTATACGTTTTTAGTGTCTCTACAAACAAAATGTTATATGCTTTAAAGTGCAAGTTCAATAACTAGCTCACCAGACAGTGCTGGATGCACAATAATGTGGGCTGGTCACAGCTGTTGACTTACCAACTAACAATGAGCAACATCTGGTTGGCTCTTTGCCCGTGACCAACTTGTACAGTTCAGCATAGTAGAGTTCCAGGCTCTCGAGAAAGGCCTCGTATCCACGGTTACCACGTGAACGCAAGATGTCCAGAAGGCGGCCTTGAGGGAAGGAGGAATTTTTTGTTAGTGATGGGAAAGAATAGGAACATAGGAACATAGGAAGTAGGAACAGGAGTAGGCCAAAAATGGCCCATCGAGCCTGCTCCGCCATTCAATACGATCATGGCTGATCTAATTTATGACCTAACTCCACCTACCTGCCTTCTCCCCATATCCCCTAATTCCTCTATCATGTAAAAATATATCTAACCGAATTTTAAATATGTTTAATGAAGCAGCCTCAATCACTTCCCTGGATAGAGAATTCCAAACATTCACTACTCTCTGGGAAAAACTATTTTTCCTCATCTCAGTCCTAAATCTACCTCCCCGAATCTTGAGACTGTGTCCTCTCATTTTAGTTTCCCCGGCCAGCTCAAAAAACCTTCCTACATCTATCCTATCCAGACCCTTCATAATCCTATATGTTTCTATAAGATCTCCTCTCATTCTTCTGAACTCGAGCGAATACAATCCTAGACGATTTAATCTTTCATCATAAGTCAACCCCTTCATCCCAGGGATCAACCTAGTAAACCTCCTCTGGACCATCTCCAAAGCCAGTATATCCTTCCTCAAATATGGAGACCAGAACTGGACACAGTACTCCAGGTGCGGTCTCACCAGTACCTTATACAGTTGCAACATTACCTCCCTACTCCTGAATTCAATTCCTCTAGCGATGAAGGCCAACATTCCATTTGCCTTCTTAATAACCTGCTGCACCTGCAACCTAACTTTTTGCGATTCATGCACAAGCACTCCCAAGTCCCTCTGAACAACAGCATGCTGTAATTTTTCACCCTTTAAATAATATTCAGCTCTTTTATTTTTCTTGCCAAAGTGGATAACCTCACACTTACTAACATTGTACTTCATCTGCCAGACCTTTGCCCACTCATCCAGCTTAACTCTATCCCTCTGCAGACTCTCCACATCCGCATTACAATTTGCTCTTCCACTCAATTTGGTGTCATCCGCAAACTTGGCTACACCACATTTTGTCCCCTCCTCCAAGTCATCAATGTAAATGATGAACCGTTGTGGGCCTAACACTGACCCCTGCGGCACCCCACTTACCACTCTCTGCCAACCTGAAAAACTTCCATTTATCCTGACTCTCTGCCTCCTGTCAGACAACCAATTTTCAATCCAGGCCAATAAACTTCCCCAGACTCCACTTTCCTATGACTTACTGATAATCTCTTGTGCGGCACCTTATCAAACGGATAACGAATGGAGTGGAGACATACAGTCCCACAGCTGCAGAATCCAGCAGTTCTGCTGCCCTGGCCTCAGCACCCAAGGGGGCAAGCCATAACCTTCCACCCAGCCAATCACTGGCTGACGACGTGAGGCAAGGCCGTAACATAGAACACTACAGCACAGTACAGGCCTCTCTGCCATCGACGTTATAACCATATAACAATTACAGCATGGAAACAGGTCAATGTGGCCCTTCTAGTCGGCACTGATCCAAGTACCCTCCTCTAATCCCACTTACCAGCACTCTGCCCATATTCCTCCATCCCCTTCCCATCCATATACTTATCCAACTCTTTCTTAAATGACAACATTGACCCTGCCTCCACCACCTTACCCAGAAGCCCATTCCACACAGTAACCACTCTCTGAGTAAAGAAGTTCCCCCTCATGTTACTCCTAAACCTTTGCCCGTCAACTCTCAACCCATGACCTCTTGTATCCATTTCTCCTACTCTCAATGGGAAAAGCCTTTTATGCCAACCTAAATTTCTACAAAAAAAACTTCCTTCATCATAAACACTTTATTTTTCTTTCATCCATATGCCTAAGAATCTCTTAAATGCCCTTCAACCTAACAGCCAATCACTTCTGGAAAGTGCTCGCTAGGGGTGGGTGTGGGCAGAGGGTGTGAAACAAGGATGTAACCTTCCGCCCAGCCAATCACTGGCAGGAGTGGGCAGAGAGCACAGTGCAAGGCTGTAACCATCCACCCAACAACCAATCAGAGGCAGGAGTGGGCAGAGAGCACAAGGCAGTGGCATAACCTTCTGCCAAACAGCCAATCACTGCCAGAGGGTGCTTGGGAGGGAGGGGGGAGCTATGCAGAGGTCATGAGCTCAACAGTGGGAGTGAGTGGCCGTAATGTGCACAATGAGTAGCTGGGATGTACATCAGGAAGGAGAGTGGAAGGAGCCGATAGTGGGGTGCAGAGGCCCAGAGCTTTCCGCTCCAGAGACCCAGGTTCGACCCTGACCTGCCTGTGTGGAGTTTGCAGGTTCTCGCTCTGTCCATGAGGGTTCCCTTCCCCATGCCGTGGCTCCAGATTCCTACAACATCTTGAAGATATGCAGGTTAATTGGCCCCTTGTTGTGTCAGTAAGAGGGGAGAATGGGTCACATGGAAATTTAGTGGCAAGATTGCACTGGACAATGAAGAATGAACACTGTGGGCTCTATTTTATGGATTTTTGGGCTGCTCATCGCAAAATTTTCCTATCACATACCTTTTTTTGAATATAACCTATTTTTGTGATTTCCTGTCACATTTTACGTCTACTTCAACCGAATAAAACCATGAAGTGACTTCTTCCCTGCTAATCTCGGGGCTGTCAGTGACAAACATGGTGAAAGGTTTTACTGGAACATTGTGACCATGGAAAAGTGGAATCAGGGCAACTGGAATCCATCAGAGCCGGCCGACTATCATTGGACACTGACATGAAAGGCATCAGATGAAACGAAAATCAGCGGCAAAACATTTTTAGGTCAGTTGAACTAACGCAATATTATGCTACAAAACATACTTGATTCAATAAAAGTTCATTTAATGTAGTTCATTTAACGTAATGCAGCAAATCTGAAATTGTCTTTGTGTTCAGCTCTATTATAATCCCCCAATTTTTTTTTTTCTTCACGAAGCAAACCTTTTGAAAAAATGTGTGTAAGATATGGTGTGGCCACAGGTAAAGGTGGGACAACAACGGGCCATTCAACCCATTACTGACCTTGTGTTTTTGATTTTCAGTTAATTTTGTGCCTGTCTCTTTAAGAAAGTATTGCTTGCAGTGTTACCATGGTGATGATGATGTAATACGTCGTAACATCCATGCAGACTAAGAGCTTGAATCTCATTATTTGACGAACTATGAAGGAGGTGTGAGCTTGAGATAATTTTCTTTGAATCATCTTATTTCGTCTTATTCCTTTTGCATATCTCTTTAAAGCTGAATATTCTTTGTTTATTCATTATTATGAAATCTTAATGCGAAGTTATGCAAATGTTTATCCACAAATCAAAGCCACATTCACAAAGTTTGGTTTATGGATTAAGAAGATAGTCATTCAGAATATCATCCCCACATTTCCTTGAAGATGACGTGTTTTGAAATGAGGAAATACTAGAGCCTGGAAAGTGTCGTCTATATGGCCCACTGAATGGAATTGAACAGGAAAGTAAAACAGGGATCAGTGTGGAGGGGGCCCAAGATAAATGTAAAGTCTCGGAGCAAGGAGTGAGTTCCCTGAGGGAGCTTTGGTAACTACTGATGCCAGACAGGAAAGCCCAGGGCAAGAAAGAGGCAGTCTATGTTTCGGGACTGAACCGAGGCATGAGCAAAGACCACGTAGGTGCCTGAATAAAATAAAGGTAAGAATCTATTTCTAAATTAAGCCTCTAGTCCTGCTAAATATGGCAATTCATGTTGAGCATGTGTCAGAAATACTCCAATAATAGAAAAACAAGTTGGCACAAGTTTGTTTCAGTCCCACATCTCTATACACTAAATATTTAGGGCATTAGAAGAGACCATAGGTCACTCAGTCACACCCAATTGATCTGACATCTGATTGTACGAGATGTAGGAGTAGGAACAGGACTCTCAAGCCCACCATTCATCAAGATTGTGGCAGTGCTGTATGATGAGTCAAGGAGGGGGCCTCTCAGCCCTTTCTGCTGTTGGGAGGCAATTCAATTGAAGTACAGCAAAACCCCTGGTATCCAGCACCCATGGAGAATCAGTAGATGACAGATCACATGTTGAATGATTGGCAAACTAACAGCAAGGTCTGCCAATTTTAAAATTTTTTACCTATTTATTTTCCCTGATTTTTTTTTAGCTGATTGTTTAAGGCTGCTGGTTGATTGAATTCCGGATAACAGGGGTTTTACCATAGTAGGTTTATCCCATATCCTAGCCTACAGCACCAGCTCATTCTGTTCCTGCTTAAGTGTGTGGATGGTTTCTAGTCCAGGGAGTGGCTGGATGGCACGGAAAGAGACGACCTCTTAGAGAAGGACTGACTTGCACGAGTCCGCCGGGAGGTCAGCAGGTGTGAATGCAGGATTTCGTCCTCATCCTCCTCATCGATCACCTTGCACTGGCGAAGGTACGCCGTCAGTTTGCTGGGGTTGATGGTCTTGGTCAGGATGTGGCGATTGCTCTCGATCTTCTCCCACAGCCTCTCCTGCTCACTCTCTGCCTCGTCCAAGCTCAGACCAGGGTCACTCTCCATCACCTCCTCTCATGCTGTGGAAAAAGAAGGTGGAGCCGTTGGGTCAGTGAGGCACAGGACGAGGAAGAAAACATGAGCATTTAAGAGCACAAGAAATAGGAGCAGGAGTCGGCCATCAGGCCTGTCGAGCCTGTCCGGCATTCAATTAGATCATGGCTGATTGGATGATCAGTTCATCTCCACCTACCTGCCTTTTCCCCAAATCCCTTAATTCCCCGACTATGTAAAAATCTATCCAAACTTGTCTTTTTTTTATGAATATTTCATTTTTGATTTTTCCAAACTCAGACAATAATTCACATTCATCATGTATATTTACATTTCTTCTACGGAGTCTAATTTTATTCCCCCCCCCTCCCCCAACACAAAATAACAAAAAAGAACATATTAACCATTTAAATAAAGAAACTTAACTTGCATGAAAAGGCAAAAATGCTTATTTAACATTAAAAAAAGCAAGGCGCCACTAACCAAGGACAAACAAATTTAAAAAGAGAAAGGAAAAATATTAACCACAGAGTCTGTTAGAGCTCATCGTCCGTCTTCCAGGTCTCTTATCTCGGCTTAGACTGATTGGAATGGACCCCCCACCCTGTCCCCCAGGAGAGGAAGGACAAGGGGGGGAGGGGGTGAAAGGCAGCAAAGCACAGGGGACCACACTATATCCTTGCACCGATGTAATGCAGGTTGCCAGATTTTAAGAAAAGTTTCATATTTTTTCCTTAGATTATAAGTAACTTTCTCCAAGGGAACACAGTTCTGCATTTCCATATTCCTGACTTCCAGGTAACTGCTGTGCACTGACCACCACCGGAGGCATCAACACAAATTGGATTTGAAATTCAGACAGCTTTATTGTAAGCCTCATGTCCATGATGTTTCCCAACAGGAATTCCAATCTTGCCTTAAATATATTTACTGAGGTCGCCTCTGTGACGGAATTGTGTTTTTAACCTTTAGTTTGTGGTGAATCTCTGTTAAGCTGTCTGTCTTCCCTTTGGTGAGCCTTGCTGTACTAACATTGGCTGTTCATTATCTCTACTGTTAAGGACACTACCCTTGGATATAACTGTATATGCATCTATTGTCTTTCATTATTGTACCATGAGTTTCTGCTAATAAAAGCCATGATTATTGTTTGACCCCATCGTCTTTGTCCACTTCATCAACTGGCCCTTCAACTTTATTAGCAGAAATGAATGCAGCCCTCAAGCCAGAGCGGCTGATAATCAACCAGTCTGCCCCGAGGGCCAGAGAAATTTTCAACCACTGGATTGCTTGTTTCGATGTGTTACATGGCTCGAAACAACGTGGTTGATGAGGCGATACAGCGGGGCCACCTGAATTCCATGCTGGGTGAGGTCCCTTTTGCCGTAACACAAGGAGCTACCACTCTGGCTATAGCTCGGGAACATCTGACTGCCTACTACCCGGCGCCACGGAACGTGGTGCTTGCTCTACACCAGTTGCTGACTAGATGCCAGAAACCCGGTGATGCTGCCTGTGCACTGGCCCTCGACTCACTGGCAAATGAATGCGATGTCAGAACAGTCAATGTGCAACAACACCGCAATGCCTTGAAGCTGGATGCTTTTATCAGTGGAATTGACTCCAGTTACATCCGTCAGAGGCTGCTGGAGATGGAGCCCTTAACCTACAACCGGGCAGTCACTCTAGCCAAAACACTGAGAAGTGCCATGCGGTCCAGTGAAATGCTAGAAACCAAAAGGGGAACATCCTGGAGTGCTGGAACCCCGAAGGAAAGAAAAGGGTGAACCCCTGGCAAATGCTACTTCTGTGGTAACAGCTGGCACCCCAGCAGAAGAGCCTGGCTCGATTTGCCACCTGCAGCTATTGTGGGAAACTCGGCCACTTCGCTAAAATGTGCAAGGCGAAAAGTATTCCCACTGATAAGAAGAAGAGAAGCACCAAAATTTATCCTGGGACTGCGGGAATGAAAGACAATGGGTCTTAACAGTAGAGATAATGAACAGCCAATGTTAGTACAGTAAGGCTAGCCGAAGGGAAGACAGACAGCTTAGCAGAGATTCACCACAGTCTTCCACTGCAGAAGAAGGGTTAAAATTAAAAGGACAGCTGCTAGGTAAAACTTAAGCAAGAAATACATGGATTCCATTTTGGGCATTGAGAATTTTCTGACAGCCAAAATATGCCAGTAACTAGCAAAGCAATCAAAATATAATAAGATGCTTTATAAATACTGCAGCCTCTCAGGTTGTTTACGAATTCTAGTTGATTTTCTCAGAGGAACAGGTGCAGGCCTTGTATGCTTTGCAACCTTGGGAACTGATACAGGTCCTGAGTCTGTAGTGTGGGAAGGTTGGACTTCTGGACCCGCTCCAGACTTGCCAGTGTGAGGTAGTGGAGCCTCAGCATGACCATCTGAATGCTTACTAGGCATCACAGGCTGCGGGTGGGGGGGGGGGGTGGGCAGGGGGGTGGTGGAGTCCAATCTCTCAGGCTCACTCAGAGTAGGGGTGTGAGGAAGGGGCGAACCAGGCGGAGCCAGATCTCTTAGGGGTAAAGTGTCTGGGAATTTAACATGAGCGTACTTGGGGTTAGTGACTGCAGGGTTGTAAATAAGACACCATGGGCTCCTTTAACAGGCCAGTTGAAGCCTGTATGGAGCTGTCATGTGTGGTAGGACCAGATCAGCCCTGTGTCTCCACTCCCCACTCTCCCCTGGTCTGTTCCACCGGTACCACTGCCATAGCAACAACTCCACTATTTCTATTTTGCCTCTTCAAGGCTCAACAGATCAAGAAAAGGATCCAGTGTGGGAAAAATCATTGTCTCCTGATTTACTGGAACAATCGCATGTTGAAGGCTCCTGCACCAGGTATCGGTGTTGGGGCCACTTCTTTTTATGTTGTATATTAATGATTTGGACTATGGAATGACTGGCTTTGTGGCCATTTTAGCCAACATGAAGCAACATTTCACTTGTGGACTCCTCTGCATCAGAGAGACTGGGCGCAGACTGGAATATCGCTTCATTGAGCACCTGAGCTCTATCCGCCGCAGTAGCATGGATCTCCCAGGAGGCCACCCATCTCAATTCTCCATCCCATTCCCTTGGTGGCACGTATGTCCATGGTCTCATGCACTGCCAGGTGGCAAACTGGAGGAACAACACCTCATGTTCAGTCTGGGAGCCCTCAACTGGATGACATTAACGTCGACTTCTCAGGTTTCTGTTACCCCCACCCACCACACACCACCACATCTTCCCCCGTCTCCTTCCGTCAAGCTCTGTATTTCTCTCTCTCTCTTCCCGTTTCCCTCTGCTCCTTCCACAGAGCCAAAATCAATTTTCACCTTCCCTCGCATCATATCCTTTCGTCTGTTGGTCTGGACTCCTCCCCCTCCCATTCTTTCCCCTTTCTTTCTCCAGCCTTTAATTCAAGTGCCCGTTCCCTCCCCCCCCCCTCCCCCCCCCCCCCACTCATACCTTGAGGAAGGGCTCAGGCCCAACATTTGGGACTGCTCCTAAATTTAATCGCTCTGGCAGTGAAGGCCAACATTCCACCTGCTTCCTGATCGCCAGCTGCACCTGTTAACCAACCTTTTGCGATTCATGCTCAAGTCCTTCTGCACGGCAATGTGCTGCAACTACTTGCCATTTAAATAATCATCTGATCTTCTAATTTTTTTCCTTCCAAAATAAAGTGGTACTCTTAATAACGTTCTGGTCCTGAAGTTTGTTCGAAGGTTTGAAGGGCACAAAACTTTAACAAACCTTTTCAGGATTGGATGTTATAGCCCAAGCTTCTCTCGCACATGATGCCAATGTCAGAACAAACAGCTCGTTGCTTTTTACTGCCCTTACATCATATGGCTGCTTGTGTGAGGTTAGGTGGAGAAGGGAGACCAAGCTACATTGTAAACACTTGGCGCAGGGAGTGAGTTCCCAGAGGGCACATTGGTGACTAGTGGTGCCGGGCCAGAAGGTACTGTCAGTTTTTCCACAGGTCAGTTCACATTATCCTGACTATATAACAGTGGAGACTGGGTGAAAGCGGGCAGGGTGTAGGAGAGAAGGCTGGCAGATGATTGGTGAAAGTGGGCAGGGTGTGGGAGAGCAGGCTGGGGGATGATTGGTAAAAGTGGGCAGGGTGTGGGAGAGGGGAGAGCAGGCTGGCAGATGATTGGTGAAAGCGGGCAGGGTGTGGGAGAGGGGAGAGAAGGCTGGCAGATGGTTGGTGGAAGCAAGCAGGGTGTGGGAAAGGAGAGAGCAGGCTGGCAGATAGTTGGTGAAAGCAGGCAGGGTGTGGGAGAGGGGAGAGAAGGCTGGCAGATGATTGGTGAAAGCAGGAAGGGTGGTGAAAGAAAAAGACCAAAGAAGCAGGGAGTAATGGTGGATCTGTCCTGGAGCCTCCATGTTGATGCAATCACAAAGAAGGCTTGCCGGTGGCTATACTTGAGGAGATTCAGTACATCACCAAAGACTCTCAAAAGTTTCTACAGGTGTACAGTGGAGAGCATTCTGGCTGGCTTCATCACTATCTGGAACAGAGGTGGCAACGCTCAGGACAAGAAAAAACTCCAGAGGGTTGTTAACTTGGCCTGCGACATCATGGGCACCAGACTTCACTTGATCAAGGACATCAACAAGAGGCAGTTCTTAAAAAAAACAGCCTCTATCCTCAAAAACCCGCACCATCCCATCTTCACTCTATGACCATTGGGAGAAAAGGTACAGGAACCTAAAGACAAGCACTCAGCGGCACAGGGACAGCTTCTTCCCCGCTGCCATCAGATTCCTGAATGATCAAGGAACCAAAGATACTGCCTCACTTTGTTTTTCTCTTGCACTATTTTCATTTTGAAAAGTTGTTTATACAAATGCTTGCCCTCAGATGCGGCCGCAAAACAACGCATTCCTTGACGTGTTCATGACAATAAATGGAAGCGGATACAATAATAGAAGCTTCTAGATAGGCACGTGAGTATGAAGGGGTTGACAGACATCTATCGAGGGCAAAGTTTTAGTTTGAGTTAGACATTGTTTACCTTTGCTGTATTAACACCCAACCCCAACCAACCAATTTTCCCCTGCAACCGCTGCAACCATGTCTGCCTGTCCCGCATCGGACTTGTCAGCCACAAACGAGCCTGCAGCTGACGTGGACTTTTTACCCCCTCCATAAATCTTCGTCCGCGAAGCCAAGCCAAAGAAGAAGAGAAGATTTTTCTTGTGACTAAAAAAAGCCTTTGGACAATGGTGGATTGCCCCTCAATCTCTAGGAAACACCACTAACCTGGTGAGGAAAATTGATGTCCCTCTAACTTGTTAAAATTCACCACTGTTTTTCATCGCGCCTCTGACCCAAAGATCAAACAATGGTGACTGAGTATCTCTATTGTTTTCTGGGACAACATCCCAAAACATTTTTTGGCAGCATGAATGAAAAGTTAATATTTATTGCCTGCACCTGATTTAATCGATCTATTTTGAAGGTCTTTGAGAGGTTTGTTTTAAAACAGAAAGATTTGAGGCTTAAATTTAAATTTTGGCGCCCGGCACGGTAACAGGATAGACTCTGCGTGAATCCACGGACACTCAGTGACTCTGGGGTTGGGGTTGGGGGTTGGGGCGGGGTTAGAACTCTCTCTTACATTTTGTACTCTGTAAAGGGCCACAGACAATTTTTGCTGATGGTAAATCTTTGCCTGTCTGACTAAAGGTCCAAAGGTTTTTCCAGTCACAAGAAGAATACAACAAAGGTAAACACGATGTCTAAATCAAACCAAAACTCTGCCCTCGATAGATGTCTGCCATCCCCTTCATACCTACATGCCTATCTAGAAGTGTCTATTATTGTAAATGACCGCCTTCCAGCCCATGAGCCCGTGCCGCCCAATTGCCCCATGCCCCCATTTGTTTTGAAGGGTGGGAGCACCCGAAGAAAAGCTGGGCAGTCACGGGGAGGAAGTGACTCCTTTACAGACCACACCAGATTCAAACCCGGGCTGCTGGCCTCGCACTAAATGCTGGGCTAACCATGCCACTTTAATACTGATGGATACCATTGAGACCGTACTCAACTATGGCACCTCAGTGTGGTACGGCAGCTGTCCTATGTCGGACCGTAAAGCACTCTAGCGGCTGGTGAAAACGGATTATTGGCACCCAATTGCCCACCATTGAAAGCCTCTATCGGGAACGCTGCCTGGTTAGGGCCAAAAACATCATCAACAATGCAGCTCACCCTTCCATCCAGCAGACGCTACAGGATCCTCCGCTCCCGAACCAGCCGGCTCAGTGCGGTGATAGATTTCCTCCATTGTATATAGTTATTTTTGGCTACTGCATATATGGAGCTGGCCCGCCCACTGATGACTCATACCCTATGACTCCTCCCCCATGGTCCTTGAGCCACCTCTCCCTTCCCTCCATAACCGGATCCAGGCCAGCAAGGTTCTTCTATATATTAAAACCTATCATTCCCTCAGTCTAGTCTTTATGGTTACTGGTAGTGCCCTACACTCAGGAAGAGCTTCTTTCCTGAGGCAGTGACCCTGCTGAACCTAACATCACAGTGCTGAGCAGTATTGCACCCATATTGTACTGTCAGTACTTTTATTCTTGTTTGTTTGCTGGAGCGCTTGCTTTTATTCGCAGTAACTTGCAAACAGCTCTATTCTTTGTACTTCTGGTTGGATACTAATTGCATTTCATTGTCTTTGTATCCGTACTTGACAGAATGATAATAAAGTCAAACCTAAATCTAACTCTAATGGCCATAAGTTTGGCTACCTGAACGCTGAGTGTATAATTCCTTCCTCAGATTATTCTGGCTTCCTTTCCTCTGAGGCACTCCCCGTGTGGGCAAACCTTTGCTCATTTCTCCTAGTAATCTCCTGTGCCCTTTACCACTGATTTTGTGTTATTTGATAATGTTCACACAGGTTTATCTATCCATCAAGTTAAAGGTCGTTGACAATTGAGCTGCCTGTGCTTGTACTGAAGCTGTGCATTATCTTTGCTTATTCCCTGAAGAAGGGCCTCAGGACCGAAACATCGGTGATAATATCATTACCTCCTGCGAGAGCAGCTGGGTTCCTCCAGCATTTACCGTGTATTTTTGCCACACTCACAGCCTCTGTAGACGTCCATGTTTCACTACGCAAGTTTGTATAAAGCACGATGCTGGAGAAACTGAGCAGGTCAAACCGTGTACTTTATATAGCAAAGGTAAACCTGAAGCTTGCCCCTTGATGAAAGGCTCAAGCCCAAAACACTGGTTATGAATCTTTATCTTTGCCTATCTAAAGTAAATGCTTTGACCTGCTCAGTTTTTCCAGCATGTGTTTTTTACTTCAATCATGGTGTCTGCAGACTTTCGTGTTTTACTCCTGCATATAATGCGGATGCAGGACTTGAACTGTGCTTAAATATAAGCCAACATTTTAACATTCACCTCTCAGGCCCTTTGTCCGAAGCATCACCAACTCCACCATTGGCCGTTTCATATCACAAATGTTGGCTGCTTCCCACCAACTGAAAAAATAAAACAGCACAGAACTGTGCTGACCCAAGCTGGTATTCTGGAGTGGTCCCGTTTAGCCTGGATTTTATCTATGTCCTTCCAAGCATTTCATCTGTCCAGATGTTTCTCCTGTCCAAACAATTATTTGCCATTGTAATTGTACCCACTTTGATCATTTTCCTCTGGCCACTCATTCGAGACGCAGACTGAGAGAAAAAGTGCGGACATTCACTTTATCCATGCATCTCCTGACTTTTAAAAAAATCATCCCTCAGTCACAGAGATAAAGCCCCAGCATCTCCAACCTCCCCCTACAACTCCTTCAGCCCCAGCAGCAACCTGATGAACTTTCTCTGCACTCCTTCCAACTTCTGAGAAAACTACCTGCCATATCTCTCCAGTGGCCTGGGCTTTTGACAGAGCTCCAGGTCTGTGGGTGAAACAGTACCACAAAACTCTTTAGCAACTTACCAGTCACGAGTCAGTGGCCACGATCTCTGCCTTGACCCTTCAGGAACATGGAGCTTGAAGCCAAACCTGGTCTCAACAGCTGCCTGGATGTCAGAGTCCAGAGTTAATGCAGCTGAGGGCGCTCATCTGACTCCTGCCGCCTTGGGAGGCATGTCTGAGCAAGCAGCCAGGAATGGTGGAGGAGCTGTTGTCTAAAGCTGAACTATGTGCTTTAGAAGGCACAGCGTACAACCAGCTGCAGCTGGGGGGCGTGTTCTAACCACTCCCTGCCTGAACTGGAGAGTGAATGTCTCTCACTCTCAGAGAGGGAGGCTCAAATTTGCACAGAGGTGGGTGGAAGGTGTGCTGACTGGCTGCATCACAGTCTGGGATGGGGACACCCGAGCATAAATGTCAATAAACTTGACTTGTTCCACGAATGCCCTCCCTGTACGATAAACAGGACCTCCGATTCCCTTCAAATTTTTCCCCTCACTCCACCAGCCTTTGCCCTCTGGTTTTGGATAGCAGATGATGAGTTTGTTGTCACAAATATTATGCTGTAGCCGAACAGGCACTTTGCAAAATAATGATTGTAATTTCAGTTAAAAGGAGAGAGTAAATGCAAAAGAGAGATGGACAACAAATATTCACAGTTATCCTAGTACAACAGGGGTGTCAAACTCAAATTCACAGAGGGCCAAAATTAAAAACTTGGACTAAGTCGAGGGCCGAACTAAATATTTATTGAAAATTTTCAACAACATCTGCATGTTTTCTCTTCTTTCAACATATGTAATGTTAAACTTTAGGATATAACTTTAGGAGGATAATGTTACAGGTCAGGAGAAGGTAGCTCAAGTTCACCCTTTGCTTGACCTGAGGGAAACATATTTGGTCCCTGTGGAGATGTAGTCAGCATTCACAGGCTGTGTCCATTTTGGCCTGCATCAGGACTCAGCATTTCCTGCTCACTCCTCAGGCTCTAGGCCTCTATTCACCCTCGACCCACCATCCCTCTACCTGACCAGTCCTTTACTCAACCTCTACTCACCCCTCACTCCACTCGCTCTGCCTCTACCCACCCCATCCTATACACGCCCCTCTACTGCCTCTCCCCTCAACCTGTTCCTCCCTCTGCCCGTCTCTCACCCTCTAATCACCCCTCCCCTACTCGCCCTGCCCCTCCCCTTTTACCTCTTCCCTATCCACTCCTCCTTCTACTCATCCCTCCCTCTAACTGCCCCTCGCACCACCATAACTTCCCCTGCCCATTACTCCTCACCTACACCCTCAGCCCACCCCTGCTTACCCACCCACTCAGGCCCAGCGCGCTGCCGATCAGCCTTTGCGGACAGCCACCATCTCTCTCTTCACGTGCAGGGCCAAACCAGCCGTCCCTGGGGTCCGCGCGGGTGCAAGCGCTGAAGGCCATGGCGACCGGGAGAAGTGTGCTCGCGCTGTGGAAGGGCCGTCCGGTGCCAGTCGCGCGGGGCTCGCGCTGCCTGGGGGCCGTGCGCAGCCTGCCATGCCCGTCACGCCGACAGGAAATCACAGGCGCTCGCCAATCCGCCGCACCGCTCGACAGGTGGGAGAAGTGACTGGTTGTGCGGGGAGCCTTCCAACTGGCTTGCCGGCTGATGACATCGACAGACTTCTCGTGTTACAATTTCTCATGTTACAATGGGGAAGGATGTGCAATGAAGGGGGAGGATGGTGGGGGTGACATTACCAAAAAACAGCATCGGCTCTCACTGCAGGGTGAGCCACCTCTAATACATTTTTGAAATGATCTTGCGGGCCAAATATAATTATATCGCAGGCCAAATTTGGCCCGCGGGCCAGAGTTTGACATGTGTGTAGTACAAGATAAAATATTTTGGAATGGTGCAGACAGTCCTGGTTGGAAGGTTCAAGAACCTGGTAGCTGTTGGAAAGAAACAGTTCTTGAACCAAGAGATGCTGGTCTTCAGGTTTTTGCCTGAAGTTGGCGGCGAGAAGAGGTTGTGACCGGGGTGATTGGGGTCCTTAGAGATGCTGGCTGTCTTCTCAAGGCAGCTGCTTGCATTTTTTTTTGATGTATTCATTGGATGGGCGGTCAGAGCTTGTGATGGACTTGGCTGCGTTTGCATCCTTCTGCATTCCTGAGAACTTGAATCACCAAACAAGGCTGGTGATGCAACCAGTGAAAACCCCAATGCTGGAGAAACTCAGAAGCTCAAATAATGTACTTTATATACATAATCCACTGTATGTATATATTTATCTGTCTGGGCGCACCCATTGGCTGACTACTGCTCCTCGCACAGGCTCCTGTTCCTCAGCCCCCTCCTTAGTTCGGGACAGTTGACCAGCCTTCGTTCTATTGCGAATAAAAGCCTATCAGTTTGGCTCATCTTCAGTCTTTTGGAGTCATTGATCACCAACGTTTCGGGCTTGAGCCCTTCATCAAGGTGGGAGCGAAATGTAGGCAGGTCCCTAAACAAATTGGTGGTGGGAGAGGGGCAAGGGGGAGGAGCACAGTCCCACAGGATGGAGGTCATTGGGAGGGAGGCTGCACCAGCGAACAGGGGGAGGGGGGATGGGGAAGAGAGGGAGAGCGGGACAAGTAGTCGATGTTAGTGTCATCCGGTTGGAGAGTGAGAAGCGAAAGGAGCAGCAATCAATGCTGTGCAGGTACTCAGGTTGCAAACCGGGAGGCCTGGAACCGGAGCTGGAAGCCACGAGGCACAAGATGGCGGTGGAGGCCAGTAGCGAAGAAGGCCACGCGGCTGGTGGAAGCGAGTCTGGGTGAGCACATGGTCATCCACGGATTGTTCTGCAACCAGTCAGTATATTTTCCACAGTGCCCCGGGTAGATGCTCAGACTCAGAAAACAGAAGCGTTGGTGTTTGTAGGAATTCTAAACGATAGGAAAAGGCTGTGTCCATTCACCTGGTGCAGGCGGTTTCAGATGATGTTCTCCTTATCTCTGTTGAAATTCTTTGCTGTTAAAAATTCCCCCACTACCACCTCTTATATCTTCCTGTGATCTGCTTCTCTAATTCCTGCTGACTGATGGTGTAAATCCACAGAAATGCTGGAGGAACTCTGTATAACCCCTGCAAAGTAATCACCCTTTCTTAGACAGTCAGAGTGCAATCAGTCCAAGAGAATCTTCATGCAGCACCTTTGCCGCCCACTTGGAAGCCTCTCTCATTAGAGCCCCGTGTGGCCTGGGGTCCCACAGTCCGACTGTTGGCAGTCAAACCTCCACTGTTTTCACCAGGATCAGCACGAGTCCTGGCAGAAACTGTGGCGCTCCTGGAAACTGTGGGGTCAGGAGTGTAAGTTTTACACTCCCTTGCATTGCCAATGACCCGGGTTCAATCCTAACCTCGTGTGCTGCCCTCCCTTTGGTGACATGGGTTGCTCTCTCTCCCCACCCCCACCCCTCACTCCCCCACCCAGTGCTCTTCCCACATCCAAAAGATGTGCAGGTTGGTGAGCGAGTTGGACGCTGCAATTTTCCCCTTAGTAAATGGTTTAGTGGTGGAATCTGGCAGGAAGTTGATGGGAACATGTGAAAATTAATTTAATTTACTGTATTTTGATTTTACATTAAATTTATGGGGTCGACTCTGACATGGATTCTACTGACTATGTAAGTATCTGCGTCGTTCGAGGAATTGGGAGCTCAGATGGACAGGCATATGGCTGGGACTAGGTAAGTCAACGTTCGAGGCATCGGGATCTCCAGTGGGCAGGTAGCAATCAAGGTGTCAGGCGGGTGGCCAGAGCCAAAACTAGGAGGGTTTACTGTTTCACACAATATATGGAAAATAACAAATTCTTTAGCCAAAAATAGGGGGGACGACTTTTATGCAGCGTTGACTTTTACACGTGTATATATGGAAATTTCCTTTGGACATATCTCATGGTTCCAAGTTCTTCCTGCCTGCTCATTGCCTACACGCAACCAGGAGTGGATCAAGGTCCTACCTTGGGGTGATCTGAGGGAGGGCATCACCTGATTCTGCAGAGACCAACTTGCAGATGTTGTCTTTGTCCATAGTCGCTTCTCCCACGGTTGGTCATTTCTTAAAATCAGACCGATCTGAACGGTACCATCAACGTATCCCAAGAGTGTGCTGGTGTCACCTCTGACTTAAATGTTTTAATTTAAACGTACAGCACGGTAACAGCTCCTTTTGGCCCACGAGCCTGCGCCGCCCTATTACATCCAATTGACCTACTCATCTGGAACATTTTTCAAGGGTGCGAGGAAACCCACACACACACGGGGAGAACGTACAGACAGCACCGGATTCGAACTCGGGACACTGGTGCTGTAAGGCACTAGCCACAAAATGGGATGAAGGTAGGCATAGTGTAATTGGACAGGCGATGGCTGGTGCAGATTTGATGGGCCTGGTTCTGTGTTGCCTGTGACTCTCCACTGGCAAAGAAATGGGACTTCCAATCTCATGGATGCAGCCCAGACTTCATGCTCCCTCACACCCCTGCTCAACCTCCTCATCAAAGCCATTTGTTTGCCTCCAAATTGAAGCCAAGTTCCAATCGTTCTACTCCTCTCTGGGAGAAGGAATTTGGCCTCAGTTCCTGGTTTTAAAAAAAAGAAAATTATGCAATGTTTAACCCTTCTGATCTTGCCATTTCAGGAAGCCTACAGTGACCCTGCCACAGGTGGCCGCACACGAGAGGGAACCTTGGGAAAGAGGGGCCCATGCAGCACAGGCCCTTTGGCCCAACTCATCCATGGCAGCCAAGTTGGATTCGGAACTGGTCCCATTTACCTGCATTTAACCCATATCTTTCTCAAGCGTTCCAATCCACACATCTTTGGAACCATTGTAGTTGTGCCCACAGTATACAGTTAATCCGGAATTCAAGCAACCAATAACCTCGAGCAACCGGCAAAATTAAAATTGCAGAAATTAAAAAGATTTTTTTTTATAAAAACAGAAATTTAAAATTAGCGGTCCCTAATAGCTAGTTCATCAATCCCCGCAACAGGCAGTCTCAAGCAACCGGAAAATTCACTTATATGACATCTACTAATCCTCATAGGTGCCGGAAACCATTTTACTGTAGTTTCCTCTGGCAGCTCAATCCAGACCACCCTCCAAGTGAAAATATTTCCCCCTCAGGTCTCGCCCCCCACCCCGCCCCCCCCCCCCCACACGCTTTCAACCTATGCCCTCTCATTCAAGAATTTCCTACCCTGGGAAAAAGACTGCGAACAATCATTTTTTTTCCATACCTCTCATGATTTAAAACCTCCAGAAGGTCATCCTACACATTAACGAATAAAGATCCAGTCTATCTAACCTCTCGCCGCAACTCAAGCTCTCTCGTCCTGGAAACACCCTGGTGAATCATCTCTGCACCTCATCCAATTTATTGATCTCTGTTCTATAGTTGGCCAACCAGAAGTTCACGTACATCACATGTAGTTTCAATGTACAGCTGAATCATGAGGCCCCAACTTTTGTACTCAGTACCTCGCCCATCAAAGGAAATTGAGTCAACCCCTCCAGTCCCAGCTACATCCATATGAATCTTTTTTGCAGCCTTCCTAATTGACCACATCCTCCATGACCTTGTGATAACGACTATTGTTCGTTAGCTCCCACCGCACACCACAAGCCCATCCCACCCTTCCTTATTGAACTCTACCCAGAATTTTTCTCACTGTCCTATTCCTCCCACTCTGGTGTGGTGAGGTCATATGGATGAACACTGGAGGAAATCAGCCAGTCTCGCGGCATCCATAGGCAACTTCAGGTAAGTTTCAGTCCTGGGTCCTTACTCAAGTTATAACCAAAGAACAGAAAGGTGTGAGAATAAAGACTGAAGTCTGGCCAGGGGAGGAGTGCAGACCAATAAAAGGTGTTAATTTAATATGGAGAGTGAGAATTGATTTTGGCTCTGTGAAAGGAGACAGAGGGAAAAGGTAGAGAGAGAGAGCTGGGGGAAAGGCAACAGGTGGAAGGAGGGGGTGTGGGGATTTAATAGAGAATGAAAGTCGATACCCAAGATACCTTTTTTGTTCTCTTCTTCTGAAAGTTTCTGATTAGTGCATAAATTTTAACCATGGGTGGGGGGGGGAGAGAAAGAGAGAGAGAGAGAGAGAGAGAGAAACAGAGCTGTAAAAACTGTTGAAATTGATTTTAATATCATTCATTTGGAGGGTGACCAGAAAGAAGATGGCGTGGTGTTCCTCCAATATGTGGGTGGTCTCAATCTGACAGTGCATGAGACCATGGACTGACAGGTCAGCAAGGGAATGGGATGGGAAATTGAAATAGGTGGCCACTGGGAGATCCACGCTATTGCAGTGGACAGAGCCGAGGAGCTCAATGAAGCGATCTCCCAGTCTGCGTCCAATCTCTCCGATATAGAAGAGACCACTGGGTTTCCACGTAACCTCTGGGTTTTCCCCCCTCAGTTCCATTATCCAAATAATTCTCAAACCAAG
The DNA here is from genome assembly GCF_036971445.1 of Narcine bancroftii. Taxonomy (NCBI): domain Eukaryota; kingdom Metazoa; phylum Chordata; class Chondrichthyes; order Torpediniformes; family Narcinidae; genus Narcine; species Narcine bancroftii. Next base: position 60,900,535 of record NC_091481.1, on the reverse strand, counting down.
CTGTATGGATAGAGGTCTGGGATTACCCCAAGTGAATGGTGGTGGTAGAATGTGGGGTGACTTGATTTGGGGGAGGGGGATGCTGAACAGGTAAAATTAGTGGGGGAATGAGATAACAGTGTGAACCAGTATCAACTCTGGCAGAATGGCCTCCAACATTGCAAGGGAAAGAGGACTCCCACCCATGAGCAAGGGGACTGCTGGAGCATAGAGCATCAATGGAATGGAGCCTGCACTTCCTTCCCAACGGAAGTACTTTGCTCTGCATCAAACCATCTGGGAGGGGGGTTGGTAGATGCCACTGGGCAGAGGGAGGATTGGCTGGCAGGGGTCCACATCACCATGGTACAAAGGCTGAAAAATAAATCATCCTGCTAGTTGTTTCCTTTCCCCTTGGAGAGAGAGGTGTGAATGCTGAGACACTGACTATCTTTAGTGGCTGAGTCAGGGTTCTAGGAAAGATGGAACTATGGTCAGTGAAATCACAAAGTACTCCTGTTCCAATTAAATTTTTAAATTTGATTACATTTAAATTAAACTTTTGTTTATATTTACACAGACAGCACGGTAACAGGCCCTTTCGGCTCCAATGGACTTACAACCCCCACCACCGGTAACGCCTTTGAACAGTGGGGGAAACCCTCGCATGCTCGGGGAGAATGTACAAACTCCTGACAGACAGTGCAGGATTCGAACCGCGGTCCTGACCATTGGTGCTGTAACAGCGTTGCACTATCCATGAAGTTAACCAGTCACCCTTACCCTGACCTACTGATGTTGTCCCTATTAAAAGACTCACCCCACGCCAGCCACAGTCTCAAACTCCTCCTCCCATCAAGAGAAAGGTTCACAAGTGTGAGAACACGCACCTCTAGATTTCAAGGATAGATTCCTTCCTGCCGTGATCAGAGTCCGGAATGAATCTCACACTAGATTGCTTTTGGTCTGCAACATCTGGATCACAGCGTGGTACGGTTGCAGCAGAGAAATGGATCGGAACTCAATCCACAGGACCAGAAGAGTGGCAGAGAGGATCACTGAATTCTCCCTAACCACCCCCCCCCAACCAACTTGATCAACAGGGACCATTGTCTGAAGAGGGCGCGCAAAATCATTGAAGACCCCCCTTACACCCCCGTACATAGCTGGTCCCATCAGGATATAGATACAGGAGGATCAGAGCAAGCGTCACCCCAAGCTGAGGAACAGGTTCTTCCCACGGCCAGTGAGAATGCTGAACGACCAAAGGAACTGCTCACACTCACCCTCTGAGTCTCTCATATTCATGAAACATTATTTATTCCTTTATTTACAAAGATAAAATACTTGTTCTGCGTAGGTATTGTTTGTGTTGTGTTATGTTTGGTCACGTGTCTGCACTGAGAGCTGGAAAATGCTGTTTTGTCGGGTTGTACTTGTACAATCAGTTAATAATAAACTTGACATGACTTGCAACTCTGCATTGTGTTGAAATAATGTAATGGTTCTTCCGTTTTACAGTGGGTCCCATTTTTAAAAACTCAGTCCTTCCGTCTGCATCCACTGACCTCTGTTCTCTCCTCCCCCTTTACACTTCAAAACTCACTTTATCTCCAAACGAGATTTTTCTAGTTCAAAGATTCATCAACTTGAAACATTAACTGTGTGTCTCTCTCCGCAGAGTATCCCTGGCCATTTCCTTTTTAGTATTATTATACCAGTGAGTTTACAAAGTATTTTAATCAAGTTGTATTTTGGCGCAGAGAAACTATTTGCCCTGGTTGGGGGAGGTGGGGTACGTTGGTACGGACTAGTTACAGACAGACATTCTGTATGCAAAGGCAGGGAACGCCTCGTGGAAAATGCGTCAGTTGATGGTCTGAGGGCTGCAAATGCTTTTCCTTGAAGACCCCAAACGATGTGTCGTGGACATGTGGTTCACGATCTTCCTGAGTAGGAGGACGAGCTTCAGGTTGGCGTAGCGATTGGCACCATGCCTCTACAACACCGGTGATCAGGGCGGGGTGGGAGGGGTTCAAATCCCGCATTGTCTGTAAGGAATTTTCCCATTCTCCCTGTGTCAGCGTGGGGCTCCAGTTTCCTCCCACCATTTGGAATGTACCGGGGATGTAGGTTAATGGGGTGTAAATTTGGCGACACAGGCCTAGTGGGCCGAAATGGCCTGTTACCGTGCTGTATGGCCAACTTAAAAAATTTAAATTTAGATTTTAAAAAATGTAAATCAAGATTTGAAGAGCTTTAGAAATTTCCCCTAAATTTAAAAGAAAACACTGTTTTGGGGTAGACGAGACATGGTGAGTTCTTCCAAGTGTGGCATTGTAAAGTTCGCAGCACTCAGCTGACACATTCTTACTTGGAATTCATCGAGATCAGTATCACTACCAAGGAGTGGTCAACACATTAATCACTCAACCCAGCTCAATTCCAATGCTCACCCAGTTTCACCAGGCTCAATGATCCTTTAATAATAATTAATGGCTTTCTGATTATTTTCTTTTTCCCTTCATTTCGCTCATAGCCCTGATCTCCCTTCTCTCAGCCCCACCCCTCCAATCACCTCACTTTCCCCAAGGTCCCCTCCTCAATCACCTCTGGTCCTAACGCTGGACATCCCACCACCATCCCATGGGCGGAACAGTGGAGCAGATGGTCTCTGGTATCCCCAGAGACCCAGGTTTAATCCTGACCTCCAGCGCTGTCTGCAAGGATTTTGCTCGTTCTCCATGACAATGGCACAATGGGTTCAATTGCTGATTCCTGAATTCGGATAAAGAGGCTGGTTATGGAGAGGGATAGCATGGTTCTTGGCAGGAGTCAAACAAGAAGGTGAGATTTGCCAGAAGTTGACTTCCCACTGTATCTAATAAGAACCCTAAACTGAGTCTAACACTGACCCCACACTGTGTCTAAGACTGAGCCCACACTGGGACTAACACTGACCCCACACTGGGACTAACATAGATCTACACTAGGTCTAAGACTGACCCCACACTGGGTCTAACACAGATCTACACTGGGTCTAACACAGATCTACACTGGGTCTAACACTGACCACACTGCATCTAACACAAACCAACCTGGTTATAACACTGGTGATGTGGTGCTCTTAATTAGGGGTGAGATGAGGGCAATAGTGAGAGACGATACAAGTTCTAAGGAACAGAAAGTTGAGTCCATCTGGGTAGAGATTAAGAATAGTAAAAGGGTAGAAAAAAAAATCACTGGTGGGAGTTGTTTATCGCTCTTCAAATAGCAATAGCCCAGCGGCACAAGCAATTAACCGAGAGGCATGTAAGAACAGAATGGTAGTTGTCGTGGGAGACCTTAACTTCCGTGTAAATTTGGAAAATCAAGTTGGTCAAGTTGGAGAATGACTTCATAGAATGCATCCATGATAGCTTTCTTGAGCAGCATGTTAAGGAACCAACAAGGGAGAATGCTATTTTAGATTGAGTATTGTGCAATGAGACAAGTAAAATTACCAATCTAGTAGATAGGGACGCTCTTGGAAAAAGTGATCATGGTACGACTGCAACAGGATGAGAGAGGAATTGGTCAGCGTGGACTGGGAGCCCAGTCTCGTTGGGAGAACAGTTGAGAAACAGTGGAAGACTTTCAAAGAGATTTTTCATAGTGCTCAACAAAAATACATTGCTGTTAAAAATAAGGGCAGTGAGAGAGAGAAGAGTTGGCCTTGGTTAACTAAGGAAATAAAGGAAAATATAAAATTAAAAGCTCATGTGTACAAAGTGGCCAAGAGGAGTGGGAAACTGAAAGATTGGGAAATTTTTTTTAAAGTCAACAAAGGAGAACTAAATGGGAAATAAGGAAAGGGAGGAAGGATTATGAAGGTAAATTAGCACAAAATATAAAAACAGATAGCAAAAATTTTATAAATATAAAATATATAAAACAGGAGAGGGTGGCTAGAGTCACATAGGTCCCTTGGAAGATGAGACAGGAAAATTGATATTGAGTAATGAGGAAATGGCCGAGGCATTCAACAGATATTTTGTGTTAGTCTTCATGGTGGAAGACACGTCCAGCGTGCCAAAGAGTGGTGATAGGGATGCGAAGGGAGGTGAGGGCCTCAATAAAATGATTGTTTCAAAAGAGATAGTAAAACTAATGAGACTGAAAGCAGACAAATCCCCTGGTCCTGATGGGATGCATCCCAGGGAACTGAAGGAAATGGTGGAAGTTATATTCAATGGGTTGGCAGTCATTTACCAAAATTCTCGGGATTTTGGGCAGGTCCAAGCAAATGTCACGCTACCTTTTAACAAGGATTGTAGGCAGAAGTCAGGTAACTATTGGCCAGTTAGTTGTAGTTGAGAAAATGTTCAAAGTTGTCATTAAGGATGAAATAACAAAACATTTAGAATGAAGAAGTTCCATCAGGCAGACGGAGCATGAATTCAGAAAGGGCAGGTTTTATTTGACCATTTGCTGGATTTGAGGATATAATGGGTGCAGTAAATAGAGGGGAACAGGTCAATGTTGTATATTTGGATTACCAGAAGGCATTTGATAAGGTGCCGCACAAGCGATTGATCAATAAGATACACATGAATGGTGTCAGGGAAGTATATTGGCATGGATTGAAGATTGGTTAACTGACAGAAGGCAGAGTTGGGATAAATGGGTGTTTTTCTGATTGGCAGTGGTAAGTGGGATGCCGCAGGGGACAGTGCTGGGCCCCCAGTTGTTCACCATTTACAATGATAATTTAGAAGAGGGGACAGAGGGTCGTGTAGCCAAGTTTGCGGATGATACTAAATTGAGTGAAAAAGCAAAATGTACAGAGGATGTGGAGAGGCTGCAGAAGGATCTAATAAGTTAGATGAGGGGGCAAAGGTCTGGCAGATGGAGTCCAACGTTAGTAAATGTGAGGTCATCCACTTTGATAGGAAAAACAGAAGAGCAGATTATTATTTAAATGGAGAAAGACTGCAGCATTCTGTAGTGCAGAAGGACTTGGGAGGGCTTGTGCATGAATCGCAAAAAGTTGGGTTGCAGATTATTAAGAAGGCAAATGGAATGTTGGCTTTCAACACCAGTGGAATTCAATTCAAGAGCAGGAAGGTCATGCTGCAACTGTACAAGGTACTGGTGAGGCCACACCTGAAGAAATGTATGCAGATCTGATCTCCATACTTGAGAAAGGATATACTGTTCTTGGAGGCCATGCAGAGGAGGTTCACCAGATTGATCCCAAATATGAGGGGGGTTAACCTATCACCTAGGATTATACTCACTCCAATTCAGAAGAATGAGAGGAGATCTTATAGAAACATATAAAATTGTGAAAGGGATGGATAAGATCGAGGCAGGAAAATTGTTTTCACTGGTAGGTGAGACCAGAACTCAGGGACACTGCCTCAAGATTCAGGGGAGTAATTTAACATAGAGGAGCTGTTTTTCCCAGAGAGTAGTGAATCTGTGGAATTCTCTGCCCAGGGAAGCAGTTGAGGCTACTTCATTAAACATATATAAGATAGATTTTTACTTAAAAAGGAATTAAGGAATATGGGGAAAAGTCAGGTCAGTGGAGTTCCATGATCTTATTGAATGGCAAAGCAGACTTGATGGGCCAATGGCCAACTCCTGCTCCTATTTCTTATGTTCATATGTTCACACTGGGTCTAACACTGACCCCCACATGGGGTCTAACACAGACCTCACACTGCAACTAATACTGACCTCAAGGGATCTGACACAGACCCATAAGGGGTCTAACACCTACCTCACAGAAGGTCTGACTCAATCCCTACAGAGTCCACAGGTTTGAAGACCAACCCTTATCATTTCCTTCTCCATGGTGAGTCATGACCAGGTTTAGATGCAGTGGGACAGATATTTTCTGGAAATTCCAACATTTTTATGATGAAGGGTAGAGAGATGAGGTGCAGTCGCTAACTGATTGGTGCAGAGCCAACAACCTGTATCTGAACATTAATAAAACATTAGAAATGGTTGTTGACTTCAGGGATGGGGAGGGTGTGGAGACCACGTTCCGCTGGCCATTGATGGCTCCACCGTTGAGGTTGTCAAGTGTAAAAAGTTCCTTGGAGTGCACTTGGTGGAGAATCCCACCTGGTCCCTTAACACCAGCTCGAGCCAAGAAAGCCCAGGGGCACCTCTACTTTCTGTGAAGGCTGAGGGAAGTCCATCTCCCACCCTGTAGCCTCACTACATTCTTCCGAGGTTGTATTGAGAGCATCCTGTGCACCAGGTTTGGAAGTTGTACCTCCTCAGACTCCAAGGCCATGTAGAGTCAGCAGAAATGATCAATGGGGGCCGTGAAGGACATCTACAACGCTCGATACAGGTGAAAGGCAATAAACATTGTGAAGGTCTCTGCACACCCCTCATGTAAACTGTTCTCCCTTCTGTTGTCTGGCAGGAGGTACCTTAGTACTCACCCCCTTACATCAAGATTGGGCAAGTTTTTTTTCCCCCAAGCCATCAGGTTCCAGAATTCCCAGAACATCTCTGGATAGTGAACCATGGACTTTTATTGTATACTTCTTAATATTTTAAAGTGTTTAACTTCTATTCTAATTAATATTTATTTAAATATGCTCCATGGTCCTGGAGAAATGCTATCTCGTCTTTACCGAGCGAGCATAGTATGAATGATAAATAAAGGTGACTTGACTTGAGATTATGATAGCTCCCAATGATGGCCTTCAGAATACAGAATACTGATTTAGTGGCCAATCTCCATTGCGAATATGGGAAAACGTACACCACTAGTGCTTGAATAATCAGTGTTAAATCCAATGTCGGGTCAGTTTTATGTCCAGTGTGGGGATCAGTGTTAGACCCAGAGTGGGGGGGGGTCAATGTTAGACCCAGTGTAGGGTTGGTTTTTAACCCAGTGATGGAGCTTATCCACCACTTGACCATCCTGCTCAATGGAGTCCAACATCTGAAGCCATGATAGGGAGGCCAAGCAGATTTGGATTCTCTGTGTTCATATCTGCCTGTCTGAAAATTCAGACCTCCTGCTGTTCCTGTGAAATGCTAACAGTTCCCACCTATCCAAGCACCTCAGGGCCTGCACTGGAGAGAAGGGAAGAAGGGAGGTGGTTATCTGATCATGACTCAGCTATCACTAGCCATTTGTGAATGTACCCTTTTCAGTGAGGTTGGGGTGATTAGATCTCAGCAGCAGTTCCACATTTTTTTCCTTTCTCCAACGTTTTCTGTCATGGAAACACAGAAATGCTGAAGGAACTTTAACTGGTCTTGCAGCGTCTGTAGGAGGTGATGTTTCAGGGCTGAGGCCTTCTTCCAGGTGTGAGCTGAATGCAGGCAGACCTGAATAAAAAGGCTGGGGGATAAAGGGAAGGATGGTCAAGTGGTGGAGCATTGATCGACAGATAAAGGATCAGAAGGAGAGGAATGGTATTGATTGTGGGAGTGCGTGTTTTTACTCCAATCACAGCATCTGCAGACCTTTGTGCTTCACTCCAAAGTTATCCAGTTAGCTTAGCAGTTAACACCACATTTTTACGGCACCAGCGATGGTTCGAATCCCTCCGCTCTGCAAGGAGTTTGTAGGTTCTCACCATGCTTTTGTGGGTTTTCCCCGGGGGCTCCAGTTTCCTCCCACTGTTCGAAACGTACCGGGGGGGATAGGTTAATGGAGTGTAAATTGGACGGCACGGGCCTGTTACCGTGCCATACGTCTAAAGTTAAAGTGCTCCTCCATGGGATCCATAATATTCACCGCGATCTTCACAGCTCTCTGATGGAGAGAACTGCAAAGATTCTCATCCCTCTGAGGGAAGAAGTTTCTCATCCCTGACACCAGCTGTTCTCAGCAGGCACCTGTCTACATTTTGCTTGTACCTTGATGAGGGGCTCAAGCCCAAAACGTTGGTGATGTAGCTTTATCCCTGCTGTATAAAGTACCCTGTTTGAGCTGCTGAGTTTCTCCAGCATTGTGTTTTCACTCTGATCGTTCTTCCACCCTCCACACTCCTTGCCCACAACACATCTCGCTCTCTTTAACATAACTCTTCTCCAAAGTACTTTGAGAAATTATTCATCTCAAAAATAAACTTTATTCCAAAATTACAAGCAAGGCATTGCCTTCCTTTCTTTAGGTGTATACCACCTCTTAGTCCAAACACCCGACATCATGGAGGAACCTCGTCACCCCAGCCGTTGGCTCTTCTCACTGCTACCTTCAGGCAACAGGTACAGAAACCTGAAATCTAGCACCTCCAGGTTCCTGTAAAAACACCCAGTAAATGCAGGAGGAACTCGCTGGTGTCCCAAGGAGGTCAAGATATTTACCCTTACTAGGCAGGGATAGGGAGAGTCGTCCCAGCACAAGTGTCATCGACTGGCTCTTCGCCCATTTTATTCAAACGCAACTTTATTGAAATTTTATTCAAATGGCATGACCGGGGCGGTCCGCTGGCTGAATGTTTGCTCCCATCTTCACCATGGGTTTGTGTGTTATACTTGTATACTTGTATACTTGTATTTAAATATATACTTGTATTTAAATCTTATTTTTAGTTCTGTGAAATTTATTTATTTATTTCCACAATATGTTTGTGTGACTGTGAGTGTGCGTGTGCCTGCATGTGCTTGTGCCTGCGTGGCCGGTTACTTGAATTCCAAAAACCAGGCATTTAATTAATAAACCTCATTCACTGTTGGATCTGTTGGCAGCAATAGGAAATGTCCTCGACCCAGAGCATTTCAGTGTTGCACCTGCAGAGGTCACTGTTCCCCTGCCATCAACTGCCCTGGCACACTGCTAGGACCGGCAAGTTCAACGTAATCTAGAGGAGTTGTTCTCAACCTTCTTTGCCCTAGGCCCTACTTTAACTTTTCCAAAAAAAACCGTACACCCCACCATTAGTGGATAAAAGTTATAGATTCAAAATAAGTTTTAATTAAATCATTTACTGCAAGCGTTTTTCAATGCAATTAAAGTCAGAAATACACTGGAACACATATTCCATATCCAACTATTATTTCAAAACGTCAACCATCTCAAGCACATGTTCAACAATTGTCGTCACTTCAGTGGGAACCTTGGCCCCTGGCGGCGGCTGGAGATTTTTTTTTATTTGAGGAACTAATTTTGTTAACCTTGGTCTGCTCATTTTGAATGTACAACAGCACGAGCTCCCAGAAACAGATTAATCAACATTTCATTACTCTTAGAATGTAATAAAAAGTAATGATCGAATCCAAGGAAGAATACTGACCCTGAAAAATTACATGGAAAATAAAACACTAGCGCAGCTACTGACATTTTTTTTCTCACCGAGAGGGGCATCAAAACTGCATTCGTCTTGTGCTTTACTATCTGGAGTCTATTTTTTTTCCCAATTTTGCTCTCCCCCTCAGGCTGGTGCCTGGGGCAGAACCCCAACCCCCTCCCTCAATATGCTAGTGCACAAAGATACACACAGATACCGGTCTCACTCACTACTGAAATGAAAAAGTAAAGGGGTCTGGACAGAGACATGATTGTTTTTCTTTAAACTTTATTTATTCGTTCAAAAAAAAATGACATATACAGCAATTAAACTGAACATGAACATTTTTTATATATATATATATATATATATATATATATAAAATGAAAGAACCGCTCTCTTCAGCCAACTCTCCTAAGGAGAGCCATAAAGAAAGAAAAAAGAAAGAATATTTTTAAAAAGTTAAATATACATATTAAAATCTAATCAATATAAATTGAAATGTAAATATTCCGAGTATAACAGCCACTTATTAATAAAAAAATTATAATTATCACACAAAACATACGTAATTTTTTCCATTATTAAACAATATTCCATCTCATTATGCCATTTATTAATATCAATCATATTTGTATCTTTCCACGTACTAGCAATAGATTTTTTCACTACAAATAAAGCTAAATATACAAAAGCAAGCTGAAGCTTATCTAATCCCAAGCCTTTCAGAGGTTCCAAACTACCCAATAAAAATACTGTTGGATCTAAAACTATTTTAATCTTATTTCTTTCTTTCTTTGGCTTGGCTTCGCGGACGAAGATTTATGGAGGGGTAAATGTCCACGTCAGCTGCAGGCTCGTTTGTGGCTGACAAGTCCGATGCGGGACAGGCAGACACGGTTGCAGGGGAAAATTTGTTGGTTGGGGTTGGGTGTTGGGTTTTTCCTCCTTTGTCTTTTGTCAGTGAGGTGGGCTCGGCGGTCTTCTTCAAAGGAGGTTGCTGCCCGCCAAACTGTGAGGCGCCAATATACACGGTTTGAGGCGATATCAGCCCACTGGTGGTGGTCAATGTGGCAGGCACCAAGAGATTTCTTTAGGCAGTCCTTGTACCTCTTCTTTGGTGCACCTCTGACACTATGGTCAGTGGAGAGCTCGCTATATAACATGATCTTGGGAAGGCGATGGTCCTTCATTCTGGAGACGTGACCTACCCAGCGCAGTTGGATCTTCAACAGTGTGGATTCGATGCTGTCGGCCTCTGCCATCTCGAGTACTTCGATGTTAGGGATGAAGTCGCTCTAATGAATGTTGAGGATGGAGCGGAGACAACGCTGGTGGAAGCGTTCTAGGAGCCGTAGGTGATGCCGGTAGAGGACCCATGATTCGGAGCCGAACAGGAGTGTGGGTATGACAACGGCTCTGTATACGCTAATCTTTGTGAGGTTTCTCAGTTGGTTGTTTTTTCCAGACTCTTTTGTGTAGTCTTCCAAAGGCGCTATTTGCCTTGGCGAGTCTGTTGTCTATCTCGTTGTCGATCCTTGCATCTGATGAAATGGTGCAGCCGAGATAGGTAAACTGGTTGACCGTTTTGAGTTTTGTGTGCCCGATGGAGATGTGGAGGGGCTGGTAGTCGTGGTGGGGAGCTGGCTGATGGAGGACCTCAGTTTTCTTCAGGCTGACTTCCAGGCCAAACATTTTGGCAGTTTCCGCAAAACAGGACGTCAAGCGCTGAAGAGCTGGCTCTGAATGGGAAACTAAAGTGGCATCGTCTGCAAAGAGTAGTTCATGGAGAAGTTGCTCTTGTGTCTTGGTGTGAGCTTGCAGGCGCCTCAGATTGAAGAGACTGCCATCCGTGCGGTACCGGATGTAAACAGCGTCTTCATTGTTGAGGTCTTTCATGGCTTGGTTCAGCATCATGCTGAAGAAGATTGAAAAGAGGGTTGGAGCGAGAACGCAGCCTTGCTTCACGCCATTGTTAATGGAGAAGGGTTCAGAGAGCTCATTGTTGTATCTGACCCGACCTTGTTGGTTTTCGTGCAGTTGGATAACCATGTTGAGGAACTTTGGGGGGCATCCGAGGTGCTCTAGTATTTGCCAAAGCCCTTTCCTGCTCATGGTGTCGAAGGCTTTGGTAAGGTCAACAAAGGTGATGTAGAGTCCTTTGTTTTGTTCTCTGCACTTTTCTTGGAGCTGTCTGAGGGCAAAGACCATGTCAGTAGTTCCTCTGTTTGCGCGAAAGCCGCACAGTGATTCTGGGAGAACATTCTCGGCGACACTAGGTATTATTCTATTTAGGAGAATCCAGGCGAAGATTTTGCCTGCAATGGAGAGCAGCGTGATTCCCCTGTAGTTTGAGCAGTCTGATTTCTTGCCTTTGTTTTAATCTTATACAGATATTCTAAAAACGATTGAATTATCTTCCAAAAAGATTGTATATGTATACATGACCAAACAGCATGAAAAAAAGTTCCAACCGTATCACCACATCTAAAACAGAAATCTGATTCATTAAAACCATTTTTTTTTTTAATTTTTCAGGTGTCAAATATAATTGATGTAAAAAAATTGTAATTAATCATTGCATAATGTGCATTTATCAATCTAGTTATACTATCATAACAGATATTTAACCAATCATCTTCAGAAAAAATAAAACCAATATCCGCTTCCCATTTAATTTTAGATCTATCCCAACCCTTTTTATCCATACCATCCTGCAATATTTGATACATAAATGAAATATAACCCTTCTCTGGTACCTTCATAAGTCACAAATTTAGTCATTTTAGGTAAAATCATATCTCTACCAAACATACATTTTACCAAAGATCGAATTTGATAATAAAGAAATAAAGAATTCTTATCAATACCAAAATCTTACCTCATCTGATTAAAAGATAAAAACTTACCCTCTTTAAAACAATCTCCCAAATGTTTCACACCTTTAAATCTCCAATGCAATAAACTTTGATTACATATTGAAAAGAAATAAGTTGATTATTATACAATGGAGTCAAAGCCAATAATTTACCCCTAGAACATATCATTTTATTTGTCTTTATCCATAACTTCATTAAATGTTTTGGTATAGGCACATTATATTGTTGTAACAAATTTATATTCCACCTAAACAAAAATTGATGTATTTCAAATTCAGAAATACTTGCCATCTCAATTTTAGCCCAACTAGGAGGCTGTACCAAATCCATCAATGAACTAATAAATTTAAGTTGGGCTGCCTCATAATAATTTTGAAAATGTGGTAAATGTAATCCCCCTAACTCATATTTCCAAGTTAATTTATTCAAAGCTACTCTCGAAACTGTACCCCTCCATTAAAAACTCCCTGACCATTTTATTTAAATCTCAAAACAAAATTTATCAAGTAAATACGGAATAGATTGAAACAAATATTGTATACGTGGAAAGATATTCATCTTAATTGTATTTAGCCTTCCCATTAAATTAATAGGTAAACCTTTCCATTTAATCAAATCAGTTTTAATTTTTTTCATTAATGGAGCATAATTTAATTTATATAAAGATTGATTAACATTCAAAATTATACCCAGACATTTAATTGGATCAGTCCATTTCAAATTAATAATATTCTTATAAACTGAATAATCTCCTTCACTTACCGGTAATATTTCACTTTTTTCCCCAATTAACTTTATATCCAGAAAGACATCCATATTGTATTAAACATTCCTTCAAGTGCAAAAGTGACTGAGCTGGGTTTATTAAATACACCAATACGTCATCAGCAAATAAATTAATTTTATACTCCTCATCTAAAACTTTCATACCATCTGTCTGTGTATTTTGTCTTATCAACTGTGCTAAAGGTTCAATCACTAACACAAACAAAGCTGGTGATAAAGGACAACCTTGACGAGTTGATCGAGTTAATTTAAAAGATTCCGAAATCAAACCATTCGTCAATACTCTAGCTACTGGTTTACTATATAGAGCCCTAATCCAACCAATAAAAGAAGGACCAAACTTAAATTTCTCCAAAACTTTAAACAAAAAATTCCATTCATTTCTATCAAATGCTTTTTCTGCATCTAAGGATATCACCATCAGATGATCTAAAGATTGTCGAAATCTATTAATTTCTAACAAATGTTATCTGAAGCATATCTATTCTTTATAAAACCTGTTTGATCAATATAAATCAACTTTGGTAAAAATTTAGCCAATCTATTTGCTAATATTTTAGCTATTATTTTATAATCTACATTTAACAATGAAATTGGTCTATATGAAAATACTTTCAAAGGATTTCTATATTTTTCATGAATTACTGTAATTAAAGCACTAGACCAAGACTCAGGTAATTCATAATGTTGGAGAACATTAAAATAATACATCCCCAAACACTGTAGATAAATCGTCATAAAAAATGTTATAAAATTCAACCGAAAATCCATCATCACCAGGCGATTTACCGTTCGGAATTTCCAGCATAGCTATTTTAATTTCCGAATCAGTAAATGGTTCTTCTAACTCCTGTATATCTCCATCCTCTAATATCGGTAAATTCAACTGTGATTTAAAAAAATCAATCGATCCATAATGCCTTACGTGCTATCTCTCCCCATTCGTAATACCGTTGTTTAGTCCTATTAATCACACATTCAAATTGATAAGATTGAAAAGTATTATATTTCAATTTCAGCCTAGATAATTCTATTTTCTGATCTTCTGTAGCATCTTTCTGAAATTCCTTTTCTAACTCATCAATCTGTTTCTCTAATTCAAGACTCTGATTTAATTGATTCTTTTTTATTTTAGAAGTATAACTAATTATTTGTCCTTCATAGCATCCCATAATACAAACTTACTTTGAACAGAATTAGAATTTTCTTTCAAAAAAATTAATTTGTTTTTTTCAAAAAATCAATAAATTCCAAATTTTTAACAACATTGTATTAAATCTCCAACGATAAGCTATTTGAATTTTCTCATGTTTCATATGTAAAATATAACAGAGAATTATCTGAAATCACCGCTTGTATATTCCGCTTGTTGTATTTTCCCTTGTAAATGTGCCGATACTAAAAAGAAGTCAATCCTTGAAAATGATTCATGTCTAGATGAATAAAAGGAAAATTCTTTCTCTGTCGGATTAAGACATCTCCAAATATCTACTAAATTAAGATCTTTCATCAACACTTGGACCTGAATTACCATCTTGGATTTTTTAACTTTCTTCAGAGATTTATCTAATAAAGGTTCCAAAGCACAATTAAAATCACCACCAACTAAAATATTATCATTAGCTTGACCCAAACATAAATGCTTTTGAAATAAATACTTCATCATCTGCATTTGGAGCATAAATATTAAGTAAAGTCCAAAATTCACTAAAAATCTTACAATTCAATTTAAGAATATATCCTATCTTTTCCTACATTGATTGTAATTCAAAAGATACATTTTATGTATCAAAATTACTATGCCTTTAGCTCTAGAATTAAGTGAAGAAGAATATACATGCCCAACCCAATCCCTTTTTAATTTCACGCTTTCCTTCACATTCAAATGTGTTTCTTGTAAAAAGGCAATATCAATTTTCATTTTCTTAATATACACCAAAACTCGCTTAGGTTTAATCGGACTGTTTAATCCTTGAACATTAAAAGTAGCAAACTTCAACTTTGACATATCTACTATTATTACTAAATACCAATAATATCTTTATATAAAAACTCAAATCAACATATATAGGCCCTCCAATAAAAAAAAATCACAAATTAAAAACTAAAAATTTTTTTTAAAATAATAAAGAAAAAGGAAGAAAAAGAAAATCACCCCCCCCCCAAAAAAACTACCAAAAGGTAGTAACCCCTAAACAAAAATTGGGTGTGGGTCACCAACCAGCGGCTGATGACTAGTAAAGAACTTAGTGCATATCTCTCCCTCCCCAACCAAACAGTCAGTAACATCAAAATATCATAATAACAAAAGAAAAGATAGAATAAGAAAATTCTTCTTTTCATCCAGAAGATTCCAATCTCAAAGATCCCATTTCGGAAGAAGTTGGACTCTTTCCATTCCCATTTTTCCCATTTCTACCATTTCTTCCGTTTCCAGAACTACCAGATTTTTCTTTAGGAGGTAATGCTGGACTACGTCTTTGTCCTCTTATATCTGGCAATGAGTCAGCAAAAATCATTACTTCACAATCAGTTTAAAAAAACCGAAATTGATAGTCTCCGTAAAACACCTTCAACACTGCAGGGTAACGAAAAGTAGATTTATAACCTTTACGCCACAAAACTTCTTTAACTGGATTGAATCGACGTCAACATTGAATGACCTCTTGACTCAGATCAGGATAAAAAAAGACTCTGCTATTCTGAATCAATAATGGGGTTTGTCGTTGTCTCACATTTTGTACTGCAAGTCGAAGTATTGCTTCTTTGTCCAAATAACTCAATCATCGAATTATTACTGGTCTCAGTGGTTGACCAGCTGAGGGTGTTCTTCTTAAAGCTCTATGGGCTCTTTCCAGTGCCAATCCCCCAGAGAAAAATTCTTGCCCTAGTATTTGCGGAATCCAGTCTTTAAGAAAACGAAGAGGGTCTTGACCTTCTATACCTTCTGGCAAACCAACATTATTCCTTCTGCTTTGATTTTCCAAATAATCTATTTTTCTTTCTAGCTCCTTCTCAAATATCTCCTAATTCTATGACTGATTTTTCCACCTTCAACACTTTTTCTGTGTTAGAAGTTACTTGTTGTTTACAGTCCAAAAAAGCAGTCTGAAATTTTTAAAATTCTTCATAAGATGCATCCACACGTGTTTTAACCAAATTTAATTCTGAACTCATACCAGCATTCATTTGAACCATTTCAATCATTTGAGATGTCAACAAATCCATTCCAGGTTTTATAACAGTTTGAATAATTGCATTTAATTGCATACATTGTGAATCCATAAATCTCAGCCCTGCTCTCTCTGACGTAGTGGCAGAACAAGGTAACTGCAGCTCCTGCTGCAACTCAACAGAAGGCATTTTAAAAGTTTTACTATGTGTCTGGACTCCCAACGATGGCACCCCGACTTCCTCAGGGGGTCGCCGCTGGTCTCCCCCCGCATCTCGTTGTTTTTTCATCAAATCACGAAGTAAAGCGATTTCTTCAGATTGAACTGCTACCCCTGATGCATTTCCAACAATGGAGTCGTCTTCCTGCGTGCTACTTCCATTGAAATCCAAAGGCTTTCCAAATCGGGGTCCACTCCTTGGGAACACGCACCTTCTTCCGGAGAATGGGTAATTCCAGCGCCATCCTTCATTTGATGAGTAATAGATTTTTTTCAGTCCCCACAGGCGATCTTTGGGGTTTAGGCAATGAAGAAATTGAGCCTGGGGCTGTGTAAGGTCGTCTAGGCCCCAGATATCAGCACTTCGAAAATGTAACTTCTTATGAACTTGAGGTTTAGTCTTTTTACCATTAGTGGCCATAATAATTCCTTATTACTTTAAACTAAAATTTTAAAAGTTTAAACTTGAAAACAAAGGGTTAAAAAACATGTATTTAAAAGTCTGGCCAGAGAGGTCGAGATTGCATGTCTAGACTCTACGCCACCCATGTCAAACTCTGGCCCGCGGGCCATTATATTTGGCCCGCAAGATCATATCAAAAATGTATTAGAGGTGGCCCGCTGGCCGCCGCGCTAGTATAGCGCATGGACAGTAACCGCTGTGTCCCAGGGTGAAAGAGAGAGAGAAAAAAGTCCTGGTCCTTGAAAAGTAGTGGTGGGTGGTTTTATAAACACGCTGTTATGTCCCCCCGCCCACCCCCCCACCGCAGCGGGGCCTGCCCGGTGTCAGGGGAAGCCAAGGTCGCTTCCCAGTGCCCAGAACCCCAGTGGCACAGCGTTTCTTGGAGCTGCAGATGGAGTCGGGACGCCGGAGGGAAGATTGGGGCTCCCCGCCGGGCGATGGGGGCGCCGGCCGCCGGCCGCTCTGTGCCTGCCCACCGGACCAGCGGCGGGTGCCCGGAGTACACGTGGAGAGCGAGGCTGGTCGGGCAGGTAGAGTGGAACCCCCCGCCAATCTCGGGAGTGGCGTGGGCTGGATCGGGATTAGCCACACTCACCTGCACCTCCACCGCTGACCGGGATCCCAGCGCGGTCCTGAGCGCGGAGACTGCCCTGGAAAGGTCCTGGAACAACGGCACGGAAAGAAGAGCAGGATCCGTAGAACATTACAGATCAGAAACAGGCCCTTCGGCCCTTTGACTCTACCTCGTGAAAACCCAACACTGGAGAAACTCAGCGGGTTAAACCGTATCCTTTATCCAGCAGAGAGGTACCTGACAATGTTTGGCCCTTGATCCCCTTCATCAATGTATGAGCGAAAGTCTGTGGTTCTCGTAAAAACACCAGAAGGGAGAAACTCAGCAGGTCAATGGGGGTCCGGAAGAAACTCAGCAGGTCAAAGGGGGGTCCGAGAGAAACTCAGCAGGTCAAGGGGGAGGAGTCCGGGAGAAACTCAGAAGGTCAAGGGGAGGGGGTCCGGGAGAAACTCAGCAGGTCAAGGGGGGGTCCGGGAGAAACTCAGCAGGTCAAGGGAGGTCCGAGAGAAACTCAGCAAGTCAAGGGGGTCTGGGAGAAACTCAGCAGGTCAAGGGGGGTCTGGCAGAAACTCAGCAGGTCAAGGGGGGTCCGGGAGAAACTCAGCAGGTCAAGGGGGGTCCGGCAGAAACTCAGGTGGGGCCTGACCTCGCCAGGACCATTGCCCACTCCCCCTCCCTGCCGCAGGCCGACCCGCAACTCATGGTGACAGGGCTGCTGATCCGCCGAGATGCCGCCCTGCAGCGAGAGCCAATGCCCCCGCACTGTCGTTGTCCAACCCGATCGCCCGCAAACCCCGCCCTCCCGCACACAGGCCTGAGTAAGTATTATGAACTTTAATCTCAGGATAAAACGATCTTCCAATAGTTTCATGTCACAGTGATAAATATATTCCTGGTTAAAAATGGTCCTGCACCTGGATGGAAACAAGCTCATTAGGCATAAAACTTGAAAAATGTGTAAATCAAAGGATATCTGTACCAATGGAAAAAGGGCATGGCAAATAACCCTGCTAGAGTTCATGCCCACAATCAGTCACCCATTTGATTGTTTCAGGAATCATGTTATTCTCCCACATTCTCAATAGCCCTCAGATTTAACTATTTGACAGCACACTAGCAACATTTGACAAATCCTCTATAGAGAAATATTATTTATTGAATATTTTATTTCTCATTTGTTAATGCTTCTGGAAAGAGTTTATCCAAAACTATTATTAAACATTTATTTTAATAAGAAAAAGTTTAACATTACATATGTTGAAAGAAGAGAAAACATGCAGATATTGTTGAAAATTTTCAATAAATATTTAGTTCGGCCCTCGACTTAGTCCAAGTTTTTAATTTTGGCCCTCCGTGAATTTGAGTTTGACACTCCTGCTCTACGCCATCTTGCCACGCCCCAGAGACATGATTGTTGAGATAATTTGGAATCCTCGTTGCCAATTAAATCATCTGGAATGGATGATAATAAGACCAGCAGGAAAAAAATATAATTATAATGTTAATCAAGGATAACAACAGTTAAAATAAGAGAAACAATGGAAGAGCAAAAACGCACGTTATGAACATAAAAAGAACCAAGTGATTTTACTTGGAAGTTTCCACAATTGTGTCGTACTGACAATGTTACCAAGTCACATCTTTCACACCAACTTAACAAGTTTATTTTTTCAAACCAACTTTTTAATTATTTCCCCAAATATTCCCAGGCCCCACCAAAATACTCCCAGGCCCCACCAAAATACTCCCAGGCCCCACCAAAATACTCCCAGGCCCCACCAAAATACTCCCAGGTCCCACCAAAATACTCCTAGGCCCCACCTTGAGAATCTATGCACTAGTGCCTTCCGCATGCTGGACAAGGCACTTATCAAATTCAAAGACAATGCCTCACCTGCACCCCCACCCCCGACCAAACAGGGTCGCCGTGTTACTGATGGGGCAGGGTACCCTGGGAGCTGCTCCCCAGTGTAAGAGGGGAGGGTAGAAAGAGGAATATGTTTGGTCACCGACTCGAATGTTTGGTTTCTCCAGCTTGGCTGGCAAATATGAACACTCTCACCACCAATATCTGTCATCCATCAGGTGCTAGAGCCCTCGCATGGCTTGTGCATCCCAGGCCTTGGCCTCACGTTTGGACGCTCTCTAGGCACAGACCCCAGATGCCTGTCACCATGCTATCCCGTGCTGAGGTAGGGGGCAGGCCAGCAGGTGTACATCCAAGGTGTACCTTGGGGCACCCATTTCTCTGGGCTGACATTTGACACCAGGATGCCATTCTCGCTCACTTTCTCTTTCAACAGGTGTCCCAAGTGCCTTTAATAATAGCCAGGAAGAGTCAGGACAGAAAGTTAGCCAATTTAGTGTTTTTAGATAAAGGCTCCCACAGCCTCCACCCCATGAGGTAATGGGAGTTCCGGGCTGATGCTGTCATTGTGAAACAAAATATATACAATGTTTCCTACCATGTTCTGATCAATGACAGTCCACTTACAAACTGTAAATTTTCACCCAGAAACTGCAATTGTGGATCTATAAATTGTAACTTCAATTTCTCTGAATGTACTTAGAGAGATTGTGCATTGTAAATACCACAGTTCAGGATGCCATTAAAACAAAGGATGTAGGAATGACCAGTGATTATATTTCCATAGCAACAGCTGTCCCCTTGCTGAGTCTTTTTGGCATAACACATGACAAACTGTCTCATTGGTTAGCCAATAGCCATTGTCACATCTTTCTCCAGGAAGATGAGATATCAGGCTCTCACCACAGTCACTACACAATCCCACAGGGTATTGCCTTCCCGGATCTCTGGCTGTGGTGCCTGAAGGGCATTGTGGATGCTTTGTTGGTAAGAGACACTCCCCAGGGTACTCACCTCTTGATGAGAGAGGCTCAAATTGGAGGCCTCCCTCATCCCACAGCCAGAGCAGCCAGGTACCCACCCGGCTGTTGGCAGTACCTTTGAGCAGAAATCCTGGGTCTCTGTGGTCTCGAAGTGACCATGGGCATGCCCCCCATCAGCAGCTTGGTCTTCCACATCGCTCTCCTCTCTGCAATGGACCTGGCACTACATGGTAATGGGTCAAGCATTCAGGGGTTTGGGTGCACAGGGGGAGGATGGTTGTGGGACCTAGGCTCAATGGGTCACTGTTTAACCATATATCCCCATCGCCCAGCCACGTGTCCAGATTGTTACCGCATTGAATCAGAGCTCGGATTTTTTGCAGCCTGACCTGTGGGCTGCCTTCACCTGCTGGAGCTCTATTAGCCTGCAGGCGACTTCAGTCTCCCACTCCCCATCCGTGACCTCATTGGTTTGAATCTGGGCAGCCTGGACTGCAGAGCTGCCGGAGCTCTTCTAACTCCCCGTCCTTCTGGCTGCATAACTGCTGGATCTGGTTAGTGATCTCAGGAGGAACACGAACAGCCAAAAGGCACCTCTCCTTTGGCTTTGGGGAACCCAACTTCTTCAGGAGGGAAACCACGTGGTTCCCCAGTTTCTCACCACGTAGGTCCAACTGTTCGACCAGTCCACTGGTTTACCCTAGTCTGCCATCATGCTGGCCAGGAGCTCAAATCCCTCCCTCTCATCTATCCACCCAGAAATCCTATCCTTGGTGCCTGAACTGGCTTTTTTGCCCGTTTCAGAAAATTTCCACACACCAGTGTCCATCCAAGACCCCCCCCCCCACCGAGACCCTGCTTGTGGCACCAATTGTTGTGAATAAGGAAACAGGTTTGGTAAGTCTCAAAGGCAAGGACTCTGGACACACAGTTTTGGTAATTATTTACAGAAGGCAAAATGTGAGAGGATGGCCAGAGAAGCAACTTGCATATGCACTCATGCACACGCACAATTTACAACAGCCATGGGAAATTGTAGCAGCGATGAAACAACGCGCACAGTTTAGTAGCAGTTTACACGCACACACACAGACACAACACAGACAACTCAGAACAAACTGGGTTCATACAATGATCAAGGAAAAATCACTACAATGCCCCACCACCCCTTAACTCAATGCAGGCACGACTTTATGCTACAAGGGACACTAATTAAACACTCCCAACCCTTTTAAACAGAGCACATCTTAACAACAATTCCTCCACATTTCTAGGCCTGGAGTGAAGCAGGGTGGTCCCAGACTGGCAAAGAAAGAGAACAAAGAGCACATGGCACCTTTATAGTGCTGGAGGTCCCAGCCCAGATCATTAACAGGAACCAATGGCTCAGTGCCAGGAGGGTTAATCCAATTGCAACAGCCAATGGCCCAAGGCCAAGTAAAGGCAGGCTGGAGAGTCCAGTCCAAGTAATTTACATGGGTCCAATGGCAAAGTGTACACTAATAAGTGGAGCAGGACCAAATCCTGATTGGCAGCTGGTGTGTCCTCCAACTAGGTAGGGGGCAGTGCTGTCACAAGATAGCCACAACTTTTCCCAATACACCCCCCCCCTCAACCCCATCGACGTGATCTACCAGGATCATTGTCTGAAGAAGGAGCACAAAATAATTGAGGCCCCCTTCCACCCCATACACAGCCTCTTTCAGCTGATCCTGTTGGGGAAGAGATACAGGAGGATCAGAGCCAGCACCGCCAGGCTGAGGAACAGTTTCTTCCCATGGGCAGTGAGAATGCCGAACGACCAAAGGAACTAACCATTTGAAGCTCTCATCTTCATGAAACCATATTCATTTATTTATTTGTATTTAGGAATACCTGCGTTATTTGTGTTAGGTCTGGTTGTGTGTCTGCGTGTTTTGCACCGAAGACTGGAGAATGCTGTTTCGTCGGATTGTACATGCAATAGATGACAGTAAACCTGCCTTCTCTTACAAAGACAAAGTGTAGGGTGTTGAGAAAGGTACAGTAGAAACAGGGCATCATCTTTTACTCTCAAGACAAGAGCAGGGAAAGAAACTATCCTTGAATCTAGAGCTTCTTCTGGAGTCAACTGAAAGACAAACAATAACAGAGATAATTAACACTCCCCCCCTTCCAGTTTTACAGAAAAAGCCTTACAAATACACAGTAATATACTAATAAAGATAAAGTTTATCACTAAGCAGGGATAAGGAAACACTTTAAGAGAGTCACCCAACGGCAAGCGGCATCAACCAGCTCTTCATCCTGGGTGACGACATCGCTGTTTCACACAACTTTATTCAAATGAACAAAGCCTGACCAAGGCTGAATATTTGCTCCCACCTCCTACCAGAGAACATTTAATTCTACATTTTTAAACCTGCATAGTCTTATTGTATCCCTTAATAAAGTGGGTCTGAGAAAAAAACACCGTACTGAGTTTATCGGCCGACATCTTGGAGAGTGAACTCGCAGACACCTGTTGACCTGCACAATCGTGTCACAGCATAAAACTTCTCGGAACATTTATCAGATAAACTATAAATAAGAATACAGCTGTTCCAAACTAGCTACCAGCTATTATGAAGTAGGGTGTGATGTGATTACAGAGTTAAAAATAAAAACAGAACTGATTGCATTAAACTTGGGTTTCAATTATATTTTACTTCAGATTTCAGATTTATTGTCCAAGTACATACATGTCATCAAATACAACCCTGGGATTCCTTTTCCCTGCAGAATTCCCACTAATTGGTAGTGCAAAAAATAAACTGTACACAGTGTAAAACATGTAAACAAACAAAGAGATGTAAACAGATAATGAACATAAACAAACTGTGCAATGCAGAGAGAACAAAAAGAAAATTAATAAAGTGCACAAGTAGGAGTCCTTAAATGAGTCCCTGATTGAGTTTGTCGTTGAGGAGGCTGACGGTGGAGGGGGAGCAGCTGTCCCTGAACCTGGTGGTGCGAGTCCTGTAGCACCAATACCTCTTTCCTGATGGCAGCAGTGAGAACAGAGCGCGAGCTGGGGGGGTGAGGGTATTTGATGATCTCTGCTGCTCTTTAGATGTACTCAATAGTGGAGAGGGTTTTGCCTGTGATGTCTTGGGCTGTGGCCGTCCAAAACCTTTTCATTTGATGCGAGAAATCAATGTGGAAAACGAGACAAAAGGAGTGTGGGAAACAAAGGCTTGGGGAGCGACGGAGTGCAGGAGCTCACTTTGGGAGGGGGGGTAAGTGGTTGGAAATGGAACCGGATCAGTATCAGTAAGACACAAAAGTTTGCAGACGTCATGTTTGAAGTGAAAGCTCAGTGCTGGGGAAATTCAGCATGACAGACAATGTTTGAAGATAAAGACACTCAACCCACATTATGGGCTTGACCCCTTCATTGTGGCATAAGCAAAATGTAGGCATGCACTCGAACAAAAGGGTGGGGGAGGAGGGACAGAGGGGGAGGAGCACAGGCCACAGGCAGGAGGTAATAGCAGGATAAGGGAGGGAGGGAACACCAGCAAACAGGGGGAAGGGGGGTGGCTCTGTGAATGAAGAGCTGATGCAATGAAGAAGAGGGATGGGGAAGAGAGGAGTGAGTTAGCAGAAACCAGAGAAGATGATGTTACTGTCCTCTGGTTGGACAGTGCCCAGATGGAATATTAGGTGTTGGTCCTCCAATTTACAGGTGGTCTTGGTTTGACAGTGCACAAGACCATGGACAGAGATCTCAGCGTGTCTTCGATCAGTGATAAGCCCAGTGTGTAGAACTAGTTATCGGAAGAATTGAAATGGTCGGCCTCTGGATGTGGCCAGAGCATTGTGTTCCAAAAGCAACATTTTCCTGTGGTCTGTGTTCCTCTGCCTGCCCCTCCCCTCTCTCCACCATTTTAGTCGGACACCTGCCTACATTTTATTCATACCTTGATGAAGGGCTCAAGCTGGAAATATTAGTTTGCTACATAAAGTCCACTGTTGGACCAGCTGAGTTTCTCAATTACACAGTGGATTGGAATCCTGAGGGCAGATTTTTTTTAAACTTTAGAAATAGATCATAAGTCAGGCTGCAACTCATAAGACCAGAAGATGTAGCATAATTAGGCCATTCAGCCCATCCAATCAGCCCTGCCATTCGAAACACAGTTGGGGAATTTTTTCTCTCAATCCCATTCTCCTACCTTTTCCCCATAACCTTACACACCCATACTAATCAAGAAGCAATCAGCCCTCCATTTTTTTTTCACACTTTGAACCATACTAACCAAAATACACACTATTTAAATACCATTATCCTATGCCTTGGACTTCACAGCCGTCTGTGGCAATGAATTCCACAGATTTACCGTCTGTGGCAGAAATTGGTGGCCGGGATGGTTGGTGTAACAGTTAGCGCATGGTTGGTGTAGCAGTTAGCTCAATGTCTTTAGAGTGCCATTTGGGACTGGGGTTTGAATCCCGTGCTGTCTGTATGGAATTTCTACATTCTCCCTATGTCTGTGTGGGTTTTCCCCGGGGGCTCCGGTTTCCTCCCACTGTTCGAAACGGACCAGGGGATGTAGGTTAATTGGGTGTAAACTGGCTGGAACGGGCTCGTGGGCCAAAATGGCCTGCTAGTGTGCCGTATGTCTTGATTTAAAATTTAAATTTAAAGAAACAGGAGGAGAATCAGTTCTGGGAAAGGAGGGCAATGCACCTTGACGGACAGACCCCGGGGTCACACTTCTCCCGAGGGGTTTTGCGATTAGTAGCATTGTAGAGGAGGGGCTGATAGCGTGGAGCTCCTCTTGCCACTGGGAAATGGGCAAGCCTTTCAACCTGAGGTCTAGGAGGATTGCCTTCCAGATGGTGGACGGGCCTCCATTCCCTTGTGAACAAAAGCCTATCAGTTTCTTTACCACTCCTCGTCTTTGAAGTTGTTGATGCCGCATCAACCTGCATCCATGTCTCCCTCCCTCACCTGGAAGCTGTGAACGCCCGAGGCCCATGACCGCAGGTTTGAAATGTTTCAACGGATTTTGTTTTTCTAAACCTCTCAATATAATATTGATGACCATCATCAACAGTTTATTGTCATACACACAAGTACCAAGTACAGAGACACTGAAATTCTTGCCCACTGTAGCTGTACAGGAACGTCAAATAGACAAATAAGCAATAAAAAATTACATTCCCACACAAGAGAGGAAAAAGATAGGAAAAGGATGGATTTTAAAAAGGGACTTTCTAATCTTCGGGACTCCTTTTTGATCCATTTCATAACCTTTAATGCGAATAATTCATAATAAATCATCTTTTCAGTGGAAATGTTGTACTAGTAGTGTAACTTTTCTTTACACTTTGGAATGGTTTAGGACTTCTAATATATATAAAATCATATTTTTCAATTTTTTTTCTGCTCTGCTACAACACAGAAAACACCACTAGTCTCCATGGGGTTTCCAGTAGAACTGTTTATTTGAATCTCACGCGTTCCCCTTTGAGGCCAACGGGAGTTCCACCCCACAGAGTGGTGATGTCATCACATGGCCCGGGGCATGAGCTGTGGCCTAAGCCATGAGGCAATGAGCAAGCCCCGACTGCACCATCTTCTGCAGCTGTCCTGAGTATATGCTTGAATCAATAATGTTCCATAAGGTTAAAAAAAAATCCTTTAACGAGTTTTCTTACATAGCTGTATCAGGGTTACTCATCAATCTTTTTTTTCCTCTATGGCCGTATTATTACATAAAAACAATAAAAATATTGAAAAAGAAAAATTAAAATTGATAAAAAGTGCAAATAAGCTGCTGAAGACCACGAGACCCCTCTTGTAGGTTCCCCCTCCATCCAACATCATTCAGGCGCAATCTCTGGGTTGAAACCCCTAGATCACTCTGTGGGAGCACCCTCATTAAGGACTGCAGAGGTTCAAGGTAGGATGAAGGGCTCAAGCCCAAAAAGTTGGTTATGTTTCTTTGCTATATAAAGTGCATGGTTTGGCCAGCTAAGTCCCTCCAGCATTGTGTTTTTACTGCATTGCGGGCCAAAGGGCCTATACTGTGCTGTCATATTCTATATTCTATGTTCTAAGAGTTACAGAGATGAGATGTAATTTGTGAGGGTCAGGCAGGAGTCTGATAACAGCAGCATAGGTGTTCCATGATTCCGTGAATCTTCTTCTATTTCTTTAAATTTTAAGTCAAGACATACAGCACGCTATCAGGCCATTTCGGCCCATGAGCCCTTGCTGCCCAGTTTACTCTGAATTAACCTACTCCCTCCCCCCAGTCTATTTCAAATGGTGGGAGGAAACCGGAGCCCCCGGTGAAAACCCACGCAGAAACGGGAAGAACGTACAAATT
The DNA here is from genome assembly GCF_036971445.1 of Narcine bancroftii. NCBI lineage: Eukaryota > Metazoa > Chordata > Chondrichthyes > Torpediniformes > Narcinidae > Narcine > Narcine bancroftii. The sequence goes on along the minus strand of NC_091481.1, from coordinate 60,873,999 downwards.
CCATACAGACAGCGCGGGATTCAAACCCTGGTCCCGATCGCTGGTGCTGTAAAGGCATTGTGATTAGTAGCCATTAGGGGATTAGTAGCCATTAGTAGCAGTGCAGAGGTTGCCTAACCAACCATGTGCTAACTGTTACGCCAATTGTCCTGGCCACCAATTTCTGCCACTGGAGAGAGTGGTGTAGGGGGGTGAAGTGAGAAAGGTTGGGGTGAGATGAATCTTTTAATGTATTGGCTGGTTTTCCAAGGCAGAGGGAGTTATAGACAGAGTTGATGTAAGGGAAGGGGGGGCAGCATTTGTGTGATGATTGGAGCCACGTTCGGAAAACTCTGCATTTTCATGCAGTCTTGAGTGGACAGTTCCCATCCCGCGCTGCGATGCCTCCTGACAGGGTGAGTTCAATGGTGATGTTATGGAGTTTGGGTGATGTCCTTGGGCTTGTGCTGGTCTTGTCAGCCCCAACTCCATTCACCAGCAGCACTTGGTCAGGGCAGAGACAGGGGTTCTGTATGAGAGGTGATCAATGACTGGCAATCTTCCTTACACCACTGGAGGGGTGACAGACGAGATGCGAGAGTTGGACTGTCCTCATCTTGAATAATTCCAAGAACCATGCTATTTCTTCATGTCCTCCTTGTTTTTTCTTTTATCAGAAAGGCGGAAGGAACCAAAATGTTTCACTGGAGCAGTAACAAGACAAAAAAAAATGTAAAAAGGAAACTGTGGTTTGTTGACTTGAACATATATTTCCCCACAGTTATTTTTTTGGTCTTAGAAATGTTGATTGTGTGAGGATCTGCAAGTAGAAGCCAATCTGTCAAAGCTCAGAGTTAAAGATCTGCTGAGCTCTCAAATGGCTGAGCTTGGCTCTGACTGATGATCTTGGAGAGAAAAAGAGAAAGAGGAGAGAAAAAGCAGAGAAAGTGAGAGAGGAGAATGAGAGGGAGAGGAGGGGAGAGGGAGAGGGTGATGCACGATCAATTAACCAAAAGACTGGGACACTCATTGTGGCCCTGGAGAATTGATGCAGTCGGCGTTGATTCAGGGTTACCATTGCTAGTGTAAGCTCGTCGTCCAAGGGGCTCTGTTGTCTTTTGGTTGTCCAACAAGATGGCAGTCATGATGGCAGTCTCCATGGCTCGCAAGTGGGCTGGTCATCGCTCGCCGGAAGAGAAGAAGGAGAAAGCAGAGGGGACGTCATCGCTGGAAGAAGACGGAAGTGATGTTATAGCGGTCGGTGGTATCCATAGCACATGTGCGTGGGCATCCCCGTTCCCCAGAAGTGGCGGTCCCCATTCACACATGGTGCTGCTGGGCTCGGGGCTCCAGCAGATTTAAGTGAAACCTCATTAGTTTCGGCTACCCGTTCCCAACCCCCTAACATCCATGTACTCATCCAATCTCCTCTTAAATGACAGAATTGACCTGGCTGTAACTATCTCTTCCGGAAGGTTGTTCCACTCAGCCAAACACTCTCTTTTTTCCAGATCTTTGCAAATCAGACATTTTCTTCAATCTCAGAGCCTGATTTTCCCTCGGACATCTGACGTGTATGTTTTTCTTTTAGTTTACAACTTTCTCATAAAGGTCTAATATCCATTATTTATGATGTTGGTAGGTTTAAGACACATTCCCTTCGTTAATTAAAAATGCGTGGGAACAGAATTTAAACCTTTCAATATCAGACGATATTGGTTTGAGATTCAATTTTTAAGCTGGCTAACAGCTATGTGCCCGTCGTTGTTTGTTCCAATTTGAAGTTGTACATAGGGCTCATATGTCTAAAGTTAAATTATCTCGTATGTATTCAGATGTAGAACCTTGCTGTGATAAATGTAAGAGAGGAGAGGCATCTCTAATCCATATGTTTTGAACATGCCCTGGACTTCAAGGATATTGGAAAGATGTGTTTCAACCTTTATCCTTATTTTTTTTTCCAAGACTGGGCTTATATCGTAGCCTGAGTGTATTTTCTGTGGAAAACAGGAGTAATGGCTAATCTTCCCAGTGTGGCAAAGAGGAGAAGAACTCTGTGAGAAGAACCTGGAAAGAAGACAAGTTTCTTCTGGAAGACGCTCCTGTTTGGGGTGTCCAACAAGCAACACCCATCTCTCTGTAACCCTCCTGCCTGGTAATTCTAAGTAAAGCACTGAAATTTGCTTGAATGTAATATGACCGATTCTGTGCACAGGATTGAAGATGACTGGCAACTGTAGCCTTGGATACATGGATAGTGGAAGACTGGCCAGTAAAAGGACTTTTTTGAAAACACGTTGCACACACACACTTAGATTAGGTTGTGGGGGATTGATTGTGTGTTAAGTGTTGATCTTGTTGTTCTAATACTCAGAGAATTCTGTTTAAGGAACCATTGCTTTGGTGTATGGGATTTACTGAACTCGTAACACTGTAAAGAGAACTTATTTGCTTTCAATATTGCATCTATGTTCATCAGAAAAGCAGTCAACATGTTAAAAGATTCATCTCCCCACCCCGGTCAGGAAGAAGATTAATTTAATGTAGACATACAGCATAGGCCATTTTGGCCCACAAGCACGTGCCACCCAATTAACCTGCAACCCCCCCCCCCCCCCAGTACGCTTAGAATGGTGGGGAAACCAAGCAGATGTGGGGAGAATGTACAAACTCCTCACAGACAGCGTGGGCATTAGACCCCGGTCCTGATCGCTGCAACATCATTTCGCTAACAGTAAGACGATTCACATATGTAATTTCCATGATCACACACCATCAGGTTCAAGGACAGTATTTTTTCAGCCATTATCAGACTCCTGAATGAACCTCATAATGTTGCCTTGCATTCATCGCCCGGTCAGCGCCAAGCTGGGGGTGGTGAGGGAGCCATGCAAGGGTATGGCCCCTCCTTGCGAGGTGCTGTTCCCACCCCCCCCATCGCTCACCTTCAGGCCCGGCCATGCCCGCGCCACTAGCATGTGTCAAGCCTCATTGGTGTCCAGCTTGGCGCACCCTAGCACCTCTTTGCATGATAAAAGGAATGCCAGAGGGACAGAGAGGCTTATGTCCACTCGGCAGGAGGGCCACCAGCAGCACCCGACCCCGTTGAGCGAGTTTAAGGCTGTCGGACTGTGCCCACCTGGGAAGGTAGGCTTCTGCCAGCAACCACAATCACCTCCCACACCCCCAAAGCTGAGCAAGTTTATGACTGTCAGACTGCACCCCATCCAGTTACCCTAATGGCCTCTTCTGGCGCCGATCCTGATAGGTTGACTAGCTGGACTGCTTCCTAACAAAACTTCTCTCTCAGTACACTTCGCAATAAGCCTAAATGTGCACATCTGCTTTTAAATGTAATTCCTTTCTGCTGAGTTCCATCCACTTGGAGATATTTTGGGTGACTTCTGTTACTGACACAAGAACCCACCCTCCACGACATCTTTCCATGGAAATGTGACTGTATCTATGAAGAGCCAAGAGGCTGGGCAGTGGAAATGACTGAGATAACAAAGCTGCCCATTAATGCACTGCCTGAGCAGTAACAACAGTCCCAGCTGCCTTGTGAATGTTGACTCATTTGCCAAGAAGGTTCATGGCCACTTTTTTACCAAAACGTTTTTGTTCAACTGGATAGTGTGGCAGGACCTAGCAACGTTAACCTTGAGGTGCTGGTTTCTCATTTCCCACCCCCCCCCCCTCCCCCCCACCCTGGTCAGAGTCTCAGAATTTAAGAGCACAAAACTTACAGCCCAACTTAAGACAATGCCATCAGATTTCTGAATGAACTGTGAACCATAGACACTAACTTGTCTTATTTTTCTTGCACTCTTTTCATTTATTTTTGTAAGGTAGTTTGTGTAAATGATGCTGCAAAACAACTAATTTCGTGACATGTTCATGACAATAAATTCTGATTCTGACCATAAGAGCAGAAATAGGCTATTCAGCCCATTGAGTCTGTCCTGCCATTCAATCATAGAAACATAGAAAATAGGTGCAGGAGTCGGCCATTTGGCCCTTCAAGCCTCCACTGCCATTTCAATATGATCATGGCTGATCAGTCCCTGGTTCCTGCCTTCTCCCCCGATCCCTGAGCCACAAAGGCCAAAATCTAACCTACTCTTCAATATTGACAAGAAATTGGCCTCAACTGCTTCCTGTGGCAAAGAATTCCATCGATTCACCTCCCTCTGAGAGAAAAAATTACTTTTTATAACAGAGAGAAAGTCAAAGAAATAGAAACAGAGTTAAAATTTCCGTTCGGTCCTTCATTGGAAATCTTGAATCTTGTCTGCATCTATTTGCGTTTTTTTAAATCTGCTGTGACTTTAGTGAGTTGTATCACTGTAAAGTCATTTGGCACTGTTTAAATGTATAAATTTAGACATACAGCACAGCAACAGACCCTTTCGGCCCACAAGCCCATGCTGCCCAATTGACCACAACCCTGGTACGTTTTTGGAGGGTGGAGAAAACCTGAGCCCCCGGAGGAAACCCACGCAGACACGGGAGAACGTATAATCCCAGGTTCCAATCGCTGGTGCTGTAACTGCATTGCGCTGACCACGGAATTGTTTTAATCCCCAAGAATAAACTTTATTCGCAATAAATTATGTACAACCAAAAACTGTTCTAATTCCTAATTCCCTCCCCAAAGGCATTTTGGAGAGCACATCCATCATATTCGTGTGCGAAATCTAGTGAAGAGCCTTCTCCTGTCTAAGCTGACCAGGCAGGCGTCCACCGCCCTGTCCTGCATGTAGTCGATGGTGTCCCTGAGCAACGCGAGGCTGTTAGGGATCTTCCTGCCTGGAACAGTGCAGGTCTGGTCAGGGTGGATCACCTGACTTGATTGGAGATAGCCTTCAACAGGACCTCGTGGTCTATGTTTAGCAGTGAAATTGGTCTCCAATTCCTGATGTCCTCCTCCTACCCCCCCCCCTCCTTTTTGTAGATGATGGTGATGGTGCCCCTTCTTCATGGAGCCTGGCATGCTGTCTGCCAGGTGGATAGCATTGGATACTTCCAGCAGGTTCGGGCCCACCCAATCCCATAGAGCCATGTACAACTCGGCTGGTAAGCCTTCCGCTTCCAGGAGTCTTACCCGACTCAAAGGAACAGATGGAGTTATGGCAGATCCAGTCATTCCCTCGTGCTGACCTCCAAAACCTCCATGATGCAGGTCTTGGGAGGTCATTCAGCTGTAGCTTTAGTGTCGTACGTACAGGCTGGGGTAGAAGGAACTGCCAATCA